>NW_027271207.1:1800000-2053747 GCF_040938485.1 Diadema antillarum | reverse complement strand
GCCATTTTTAGTTTGGGGTTACAAGAAGCGTGGATCCCTTTCCGTCTGTTCTATACACCGTTATCTCTTCTTTGAAAGTAATTCTAAGACAAGCATTGAAACTCAGTTTCTTTGGGCCTATATCAAAGTACAAACATGTCTTCATATTTCCCAAGTGATATAACAATTTTGGGTTGCTTTAACATCATACACATGAGGAATGAAGTATGCAATCACCCATTCCCCTGGTTATCATTTTTTTTTTCCAATTTCTAGTTTGTTAGGTTTTATTTTTGATGTTTCTGTGATTATGCTAATGCGCTGCAGTACTTCAAATTTTCCATTTGTAACACTTTCTTTTCCGGTTTGGATTATAGGAGATATTAGACGCAAAAAACATGCATAAAATGACTTTCCTGAAGATAAAGGGGGTGATGACTTACTAAGGCGGGTTTTCTTTTTTTTTACCATCTCCCTCTCTGCGATCTCACTCTCTTCATGGCATTTTGAGGACAACCACGGGAAGCTCCCCCCCCCCCCTCCCCCATTGCCTTTCCATCCGTATGTCCAATCAAACAATTAAGCCAGTTTTCAATAATACCGCCTCGTATTGAAAGCGTGTGACGCTGGTGTCTAAGCAGAAATAAAATTGCCCCCTTCTCCACAACTCACACCCCCCCCCATCGCCCCTTCCCACCCCCTCTACCCCCATCTCTTTCCTCTGCCCCTTTTCCCTCCCCTCTCCCGCATTTCCCGCCCATTCGATCTGAGAATGGATCAGTAAATCATGAGAAATCTCGGTACAGTGGATGGATGGAAGTTCGATCTCATCTCACGTTTTCGCAGCGCACCATACCTTGTGGATACGATGTCAGATTCTAGCTAATCCCGGCTCAATTTACTCCCCTCTGTGACTGATGGTGCGAGCGGAGTGAAATTGCGCCAGTTCTCAAGGGAAAAAAAGATTGATAGAAAACGACAAGGGAAGCCAATGCGAAGCTAAAACCATTGAAAATGTTTTACCTTGCCCGGAATATGCATGGAGCACAGCCACTTCGACTTTTCTCATCAAAATCAGAGAGGTTTCATCGCTCCTCCCTGCTCAAATACAAACCTCCAGTACTTGGCTTATAATGCATACTATGGTCCACCACTTTAATGTTTTCCTATAAGCATGCCGGTAATCAGCAAATGAGGGAAGATTTCCCTTTGTGGAGGAACGTCCGTTCAAAAATACCGGTTCTTCTGTATTGTTTGATCATTTCCAAAGAAAGACATATAGAATGAAGATTTCCTTTCTCCCCTGTTATTTAAAGGACTTTCATCTTTTCAAGGTGTTGACAATTTTTAAGAGTATTTTAAGAGTACGTTTTTATCATGATATTAAGCTTTTGAAAATTATGCATCCTAAACAAACAGCTACAACCATAAAAAAATGGAGTATGCCTACTAACAATGAAAAGTAACAAAACAACAATAACAGATGCAACATCAAACTAAAAAAAAAAAATATTTGTCCCTTACACTAAATGGGCTAATAGGCAACATAATCACTGTCTTTCATAAAGCGAGGTTTAATCCGCCTGTACTGGAGGGCATCCATTAATCTTCATACCCCTGGTAACAGGAAGTAATTTCTACTTGGCGTACGTTCTTTGATTTGAATAGGAGTTATTTCATTGCAATGACAAAAGAACTGAAACTCGTTACACAAACAGATAGGGGCCTATGTATCAATTTTGATATGAATGGTTCCTGGTCTAGACATGCTAGGCAAGAAAATGAGGCCCATGAGACCGACACAACGTTCAATACTTAACCAGGAATAGCACAGTTTCGGTTGAGATGGGATTTGAGGTCTCCACTGTTTTTTTAAAGAAGATTTTTTTATCAGATGTTGAGAAACCTTTATGAAATATGAAAGAGCATCTTCTAAGAGGAATTCAATGTGTATTTGAAAATTAGGTTTGAAATTTTTCTGATATCCACAAAAAAAAAAATCGCAATGAAGGTGGGACCCACCGTTAATTATTTTTTCAACTTCGTTTTTGGCTATCACAGTCATTTCAAAAGCTAATTGCTTTGGAATTGGTGGCTTCTTAACATTCCATAAAGTGGTTTCTATATAAGTGTCTCGCAAAAGGTTAAAAGCTTACTCCTCATCTCAAACAATGCTATACATCCCTTTAAACCCCGTGATGTAAAGTCGGTTTCATGGACTTTTTTTTCCAAGTATAAAAAAAATAAAATCCTTTAACATTGGTTACTTTGCCTTTAACGAGTTATCTTCTATTGCAATCACTGTAACTGTTATTAAGGAAACTATCATCGGTTTTTTTTTTTCTGTCTCATTATCAAGAATTATAACCATACATAATTCGTTCTTGTATCAGTAAAACATGGTACTGCTAGGTATTTCTGAATGTGGACACGATTTTAGAAACACGGTATCATCTTCATCATGGTTTGTACTGTATATTGGATAATCGGATTTTCTTTCTTTGATTAGAGGAAAAAGCAATTTTGTCAGTCGAATGCAATAAAAAAATTCAACTCGATTCATTCTATTGAATAGACGCGAAGTACTTGAACATCCTGCTTGAAATACAATAATAAGGGTAGATAAAATGGCAACCATATAGCTGTCATTAATACAAATGCATTCTGACTTTTTTAAACTGTTCTTATGAGCTCCACGATTTTCCATTTCATTAAACCATTTTCGGTTAACGAACCTTCGGAATAACAAACATCAAACGGTTACCATTCTATTGTGAAGCTTGTTATTTGATGTTTCAAGGAAGTTCAGCAATATATATGTATCTATATAGAACACCATAATCATGTTCATTACTCTTATTGATATTTGTCCAAAACTATGAGGTCACATGCACTACTGAGTATGAAATTCGATAGATATCATTTCCAAAACCATTAAGCTCCATTTCTTAATGTAATTTTGCAGTTATTCTGATTTGGAATTTATTCGAGTCAAATAAAGAAAATGTTGCCATGGATGCTGTAATCCTTGCCTATTTCATGCATCGTAGGGTGGTTTATAAGTGTATCAGCCAAATACTCACAAATATACACAAGTTTTTAGTTTGAGGTTTTCAAAAGAATCTTATATTATATGTGACCGTGCACCTCAAAACGAACATAAAGTCGCACACACTGATTTTGCGTGAGGACTGAAAATAAGTGAAATGGGTCAACCTAGCCGAACTTGACTTGTTCATATTTTCTGAAAGAGCGGGTCTTCTTTTACATTATGCTAAAATTTGGTATCATAAAACGGGCAGGAAAGTGTGTTTTTTTAGCAGTTTATCTCGAACATTTTTGGCAGAATAGTGTGATTAGGTGCGTCTTTCGAATCCCCTTTTCATTTCTGAAAAACCTTGTCCACACTCTTCACTTTCAACTCTAATAACTTTTGAAAGGATAGTGCTACTGCTTTCAAAGCTGGCATTAATTATGGACAGAATGTGTTAATGAGGCATGCTAAATTTCAGTTTAATCTGATAATCCCTTCATTGTTGTTACTCTGGTGGTTTACTTCCTGTTTTTTGTCCCATTCATCGCACAGCCAGCACGGTTTGGTAAAGATTAAGCGCTTGAATAGACACTGTACTTCAGAGCCTCTTTTCTCAGTTCACACTTTTCCTGAGTTTGTGCTTTCTTTCCAATATTTAGATGGGTTAGGAGAGTCCATTTGATATGAGTTATACATCATTTAAAGCTTAAAGTCTGGTCTTTCAGAATATGGTCTTAACTAAAAATTCATATCTGGCGACTTTTTGTTTGTTTTGAGGTGCACTGTCACATACGAGGATTGAGACTTGTTATTTGTATTCAAAAGAGGATATCAAGCAGGAGAAAAGAAGGTACTCCAAGCTAAATACGACTTCCTCCTGTTGACATAAATTTTATTAAAGGTATGTTTAATGCACTGTTGATGAAAAATTAATGTTTACTTAAATCTGTTATACAAATGGCCTTTAGTGCTGTTGTGGTTGGTCTGAAACTGAGTCTACTCGCAACAAAGGTTTTATTTCAGCATTTTCTGAAAAGCTGTATTTGTGTCTCATAAGGTGAATACATCATACAGAATAAGTAGGCTGGGTGGCCAGTAAACATACAGTACTACAACTTCACACAAATTTCAAAATTCAGCAGCGTTCCTTATAGGTGTATTGATAGTATCCATGTAAAACATTCAAAAGGTATGAACATCTTATAGGCCTGACATTTATTATGTGCAAGATATAATGTCTGTGTTAATAGTATTGAGAAAGCTAACATGTTTGGTATTATGGTATATATATATAGAGTCATGTGTGTGTGTGTATGTGTGCATGTGTGTGTGTGTGTGTGTGTGTGTGTGTGTGTGTGTGTGTGTGTGTCTGTGGTGAATTTCTGGATGCAAACTACCCTGGGTCCCAGGGTTTAATGGGTAGTTTGCAGGCACAAACCCTTGTTGAGCGTTAAGGAGTCTGCGCCAAGACTACTACATGCACTAACTGGCACTGTCCCTCAGACTGTTGGGAGACGCTACAGTACAGGGCCTATGGGACAGTGTAGTCTTGGCGCAGACTCTGTGACCAAAAACGAGGTTTTGTACCTGCAAACAAGCGGTCTGGCAACCCCTTTCCCAACCAGATATTTTGTCAGTTTTTATATTTTGATTATGTACACCCATAGGACATTCATTTAGGCCAAGTTTGGTCCATGGGCTCCATGGGGTAAATTACACCCGCCGGAGGGCCTTTTCGGGGGGTCCCTGGGGGCTGTACCCGCCCTCAGAGACCAGGCTGACGCCCATTTTTTCAATGAGGGGGGTGGTCCCAGCAACTCTGAGGGGTCAAACCTTTTGGGCTTGGTGGGGTAAATTGACCAGCAGCCAGCTCCTGGTCTATATGGAAAACAATGTTCTGTCATGAAAGTCATAAAAACCTGATTATTTTTACAATTAATCTCTTTCGTTTATTAATTTTGTACTAATTATGGTAGGTGAGTGGTCAGTGACAATTTCCAATGAAAAAAAACAAAGAAAAAACAAAAGTTTAAAAACAGAGAAATACATAAGAAATTCTGAAAACCATGAAATACATAAGAATTGAAATGAGTTTTGGAAGTTTTTGTGATGTACAATTGTTGAATATGCAAAAACAGATTTACAGATCAAAGATTAGACTCTCAATGCTTTTAGGCTAAAATATCATCTTGAGCTTAATTTGCATAATTAATTAATTAAAATTAGAAATTGATTGTTTCAAAAAAATCTTATGGCACAATCTTGTAGATTATGACGTGGGTCTTACGCATGCGAAATTTCATCGCGATCGCACCACCAATGGCCGAGATCTCATGGGGGGGGGGGGGCGAATCCATCCCCCCCCCCCCCCCGGTCTGAGCATAGCCAAAAAAGCCCGGCTCCTTTAGGGTTAAAGAACCATCCTAGCTCATTCTTATTTGGTTATATAATACAAGAAAAATTTCGATAATACCGTAGGTCCGGGACTTAATTGAGCCCCCCTCCCCTTTTCCGGGGGGGGGGGGGGTGGCTACTATACAAACAAATTGAGATCCCATTGCCATAATCGTGCTACCTGCCAGTTTTTTTGAAAATCTGCCAAGGATTTCATTAAGAAAATCTAAATGGTGGAAGTTCATGGGCAGTCTTGATATGGAGTTTATCTACTATCTTTATGCACAATATCGCTAAAGTAAATGATTTGCACATTTCCCGTTGATGAAATTTGCACATTTCCAGGCGAGATGTTTGCACATTTCCCGGCGTTTGCACATTTCCTGGCAAGACGTTTGCACATTTCCCGGCGAGACGTTTGCACAATTCCCGGCGTTTGCACATTTCCCGGCTCCACACCCCTTCCTTCCCCTTTGTTATCATTTAATAGACTGTACTACCACCGTCAACCTTATTGCCTGTGTCAGCGTGACATTATTTTTGTAATGAAGTGTTGATGTTTGAACTTACTTTTGTTCATTTATTTTTTTTTGAGATCTCTATGTTGAACATATCAAGAACTGGAAAGAACCAAAAACAAATAAAAGAACACAAAGAAAGCTGATGAGCTGCCCGGGGTTTACATAAAAAATAGATTGCTTGTCTATTACCACAAGACCAATCTAAATCATGCTCGACCTTGTTTGAATGATTTTTCTTTGTCTTTTTGATGGTGTTGATTTGACATCTGTTCAGTATGTGGTTAGGTAAATGTTTGTCTTTAATAACCATGGATATTCTTTTAACCTCCGTGCATCAAAGATTCGTCAGTGATTGGAGGGGGGGGGGGAGACGGGAGCCTCTTAGTTAGGGCTAGAGTCAAAATGTCTTTGTATTTAGTTACTAATTATCATTTCAAGCATTTGATTATGGAACTTCAGGTTAATGCATTGTTTTATCAAAGGGGGAAATTTTCCCCAAAATCATACCGATTTAGATTTAGTAACTGCATTGATATTCGCAGATCACATCTGCTCTGTGATGTTTAAGACAACTCTGAATATTAATTCAAAATTTATGGACCCTTAAAGATCTGGTGACTCCATCGGTGAATGCGAAGACTACGAACATAATATGTGACATCACTAAAGAACACCGATTTTATGTAATGTCAACTTTAATGGAAGTACACATTATTTTAATTACCAAAATAAAACTGTCATATCATTATTGACTGAACTCTGATGTAAACAGTTTAGTAATAGCTAGGACTTCTTTGCATGTGGCAGAGTTTTTCAACCGGCCCCTCTCTTATGTGCGTGCATGTAGAATCTATTTGTATAATAATCTCCTGAAAATGGGATTTATATCGTTGCATGATTGATAGATGCACACTTTCATAATTCATCAAGTTTCCGAATGTTGGAATTTAACTTGCTTTTACCTCAATAGAGTGTATACACGAGTGCAATGAACACGATGATTAACTTTAGATGTATTTCATGTTGGTTGGAAAGGAATAATCCACTGCAAAGTAAATCAAAATGAAATCATAACGTGTTTTATTGTGGTTGTTGTTGTTGTTGTTGCCGTTGCTGTTGTTGTTGTTATTGTTGCTGTTTTGTTTTTATTTCATCAGTTGTCTCTCTCCGGTATAAGGAAAATGTTACAATCATTCATTTTGAAGTGTGCTTCATTGTAACATGTCAAAGAAGGGGAAGGGGGTATGTTATTATTCTATCTACTTATTTGCATCCAAACACACACACATATAGCATGTGTGCATAGAATCTTCGAAACACTTCTGCTACAATATGACAGCTGGAAAAAAAAGCACTTTGAATACCAAAATAAAGGTCAGACGGAAACAAATCAGCTGTGATCTTCGTAGTTGTGGTTCCTTATAAAGCAGGACTTCAGCTTCCTATCAGGTAACAGACTGCTATAGGTGAAGATCTGACCGTACGGTAACATCTGTGAAGACCAATTCAGAATAGTGTTCTGTAACCAGTTTGCGGCCGCCTGGAAAAAAAAAAAGATAACTTTTTTTTCTTTATGGGGAAGGATGTCGCGTGTTTTGTGACCACTCGCATTCGCTGCAAGCAGTCGCATTAAGTTGGCATGGTCATGACTGTTCCCATCTGAACTTTGAACATAGGCCCTATTCAAATTCAGACCCGAACAGATAATCGATTCATTATGATTGCAATTGTAATGTTTGACATCAGCCGATTGAAGATGAGTCCTGAGTATACTCGGGTAGATGTACGTTTGTGGGAAATGCATGTTATAACAAAATTAGCCCGTCCTTAATAGGTTAAACCGCTAGTTCTGTAAGATCCCAGTCAAAATTGGTCTGCGCAACCAGTTTGCGGCCGTCTGCACACACACACACACACACACACACACACACACACACACACACACAAATCGCGGGGAGGATGTCGAGTGTTTTGCCACCACTCGCATTCGTTGCATGCAGTCGCATGAGGTTGCAGGCGGTCGTGACTGGTCGCGTCTGAACTTTGAACATACTAAGAAATCAGACCCGATCGGATCCGATCGATTCACTACCAGGGAAGTGGTTATGAACTGGTAGTATGACCAGTCATGTGAATGTCGTACGAGTGTTGCACAACGTTGCACGACTTGATGCGAGAGTTTACACGACTCAATAGTCGCATTGAGTGTGCCAGCGACCTATACCCAGTTGTGAGTGTCCGGCGTGCGATTAGCGTTGACATGGTTGCACCGATCGATCGCCGCACATTTTACAACGTTGTAGTACTATTGCACGACTGTCTGATACTGCATATGAATATTCCTCTGGGGTATACAGTTCTTTTTACGGAAGGTTCGTTATTCTGAAGGCTCGTTAATCTGAAAATGAAATAAATTTCTTTCAGTGACAAAATTCTGTGTTGTTAAAAAACGGTAGGATATATCAAGCGATGAAAATTGAATGAATATGCACACATACCAGGTACATGTATGTTAACACACACAAACACAAATGGTGCACTCACTTATTGACTAATGCGGAGCAATTTTTATAATAATGTAATTACGTCGTACTAGTGTGAAAGATATTTTTTCCTCAACTGCCGTATGCCGATCCCCCTCCCATTTTCATTCATCAGGATAAGCCATGCACAACGTTGGGAACATTCTTATAAGAAGTCAATCAAACCAGAAAACAGAGGGGGAAACAACACACATGCGTGTTCTTATCATCCTCTTTAAAAGAATCCTGTCATCTGTCCCTTGTCATGATAGATCAGCCGCTTCCCACCTTAATTCACTCCACAGAAACGGCGATCCCACCCCCCCCCCCCCCCGTGTCCCTCCCGGCTTCGCCACTGATTATTCAATTCGTGTGATTACCGGACGGTCCCTTTTTTCTTTAAACTCGAAGTTACTAGAATAGTTCATATCGCAGTCATGTCAGTATGATTAGCCATAATGATCAGAATATGAACGTTTGAAATTGATATCACACAAAATAGCATTTTTGACCAGCACACTTCACGAAAAAGTAAAAACATGTCAACTTTTAAGCATGAAACCATAGAGAAAGTAAATGCGGTAAAAAAAGGTAAACATGGTATACTCCATCTGGACTTTGAACTATACCATGCATTAAAGCTTAGAAGAATTTTTCCTACGCTAGAGAACACTACTGGTAGTTTGATTAATGCCAGAGGTTGAAAATGAAATGATACAGTATAACATCTTGATTCTAGATGATCCAGAAAAATTAGACAATGTATGGCATTAAAAGTAAATGGATGTGACAAGCTTTAGTAGAAGTAATGTATTGATGTATGTTTAAATAACATGAATATGAAACACTCCAGTAGTTTAGATAATCATTAATTGGTAGAGCTATTCATAATCTGCAGGAAACAGCTCTTTTGCTTTTAGGCAGAGGAAATTGTAAGAAGAAGAGTAAAAAGTAAAACTAGTTGATTTTTTAAAGAAAATATTGACTGGATGATCACTAACTCGATCTTTGTTGTTTCTGTACCTATCGAAGTAGTAGGCCTATAGACGGCTTTAACAAGGGGGGGGGGTCGTGGTCACGGTTGGGAGGGAGTTCTGGCACTTTTGTTTTCCGTCTTTCATCAGGTTCTTCCTCCTCTTCCTGCTTCTCGTCCTTATTCTCCTCCACATCTGTCTGGTATATTGGTGGTTGTGCCTGCTCCCCTTTCTGTTGCACTGCTTAGGTTGCTCGTTGATGACCACTTGATCCTATGCAGCAGGCCCTCTCTTACCACTTCACCTTCTTTGCAACTTTCTTTATGATTTGTATGAAGTCTAACTTGGAATGTGACAACCAGTCAATAGTGTTGAGGGGGTTTTATACCTTACGCCATTTGCAAAGACACTTATATGAACACTCCGCACCGATCTCATACAAGGTGTCTCACACATCCACTCACACAACCATGCGATCCGTCACACTTAGTGACTATTTTTGAACAGCGTCAAGCCAGTTGCAATCAATCGTGCAACATTGCATATGAACGTAATAATGATTATAATGATTATTATGCGAGCTAGCAAATGCAACTTCAAGCGTCTTTCAAAATTGGTCTGAGACTGTTTGTCATCGATAATGTTTGCAAAATGTTCGCTATCAGTATCATCAGTAGCATAAAAGCTTTCACAACTGCAACTCTTGTATAAGAAAGCGACCAGAAGAAACCACTCCACGAGTTTTAATATTTGCATTTGCTCGCATTAGGCTCGTGTGAGTAGTCGTGTGTTCACATGCGAATATTACACGAGTAGTTGTAGTGAATTGACGATAATCATGATAGTCGCACGACCGACAATTGCACGACTTAATTAGCAAGTGGATCGATCGTATTTGGTCGCCTCTAGATTTTGAACAGAATTAAAGCTAAATATGCTACAGGCTCTAACGACTGCCTGCAACGAACGCGACTGCACGCACAACACTATAAGCTATCTGTCATGCAATACCCCGATAAACAAAATACACGTGGTCGCAAACTGGCCGCAGACACATATTGTGAAAGGGGCTTCACTTGTGCAACGGTCTGCTAGTTTAGTCAATTTTGCTTTACAACAGCAGGTCCATGAGTTTTATGAAAATCTTTCTTCGATATAATGAAATCTCTACAGATTGAAGACCATTGCAGACTGTCATGCGACCAGAATATTGTCGCATATTATGTAGGAGACGATTGTTTCCATCACGTTGCCTCTTTCCCTGACACGTGCGGGCAGTCTGAAGATTGATGTCCGGTGCATTGTCTGTTGTTCAGGCGATTGTGCTACACGGGATTTAGGAGGGGGAATCCCTTCCATCTTCTTTGTTATCAGTGAATAGACTGCACTACCGTCACCCTTATTGTCAGTGTCAGCGCAGTGTTATTTTTGTGATGAAGTTTTATTGTTTGGTGTTGCTTAAGACCGTTGCAGACTGTCATGCGACCACAATTGTCGCAAAAGTTTGAGAGAAATGGTTTCCATCACCTTTTCTCGTTCCCTTACACGTGCCAAAAGTCTGAGGATTGACGTCCGGTGTATTGTATGCTGTTCGACAGACGATTGCGCTACACGGGATGTAGAAGGGGGAACCCCTTCTTTCACCGTTATTATCAGAGGATAGACTGCACCGGAGATTTAAAAAAAAAAATGATTCTCTACCACCGCAATGCCAATATCAATCATGCCTGTCATCATACATGTACTCCATCTGGGCTTTTAACAGTACATACATTTAGAAGATTTTTATCAAGCCAGAGTACTGGCGGTATTAAAATCATGCTTCATGACAAAGGTATTGAAAGTGAACTAATATACTGTACATTGTTGGTTTCTAGATGATAAAAAAAAAATGATGTAGTGCATTAAAATTACATGAATATGACACATTTTAGTAGTAGTGATAAATTGATGTTTGTTTAAATTAGATGAATGTGAAACGCTTCAGTAGTTTGGGTGATAATCAATTTGCAAAGTTACTCAAGCTCTAGGGGAAACAGTTCTTTGGTTGAAAGGTATTGAAAGTGAACTAATATACTATACATTGTTGGTTTCTAGATGATTAAAAAAATGATGTAGTGCATTAAAATTACATGAATATGACACATTTTTGTAGTAGTGATAAATTGATGTTTGTTTAAATTAGATGAATGTGAAACGCTTCAATAGTTTGGGTGATGATCAATTTGCAAAGTTACCCAAGCTCTAGGGGAAACAGTTCTTTGGTTTTTAGTTAGAGAAAGTTGTTAGAAGAAGCATAAAATAGTAAAACTATTTGATTGTTTTTCAGAAAATATTGACTGGATGATCACTAACTAGATCTGGTTTCCGTACCTATCGTGGGAGTAGACCTATATATGACGACTTTAACACGGGGGGGGGGGGGGGGAGGTCGTGGTCACGGTTGGGAGGGAGTTCTGGCATTTTTGTTTTCCGTCTTTCCTCCTCTTCCTCCTTCTCGTCCTTGTTCTCCTCCCCATCTGTCTGGTATATTGGTGGTTGTGCCTCGGTTACAGGGGACTTTCCTCTGAATAAGTCTTCCCTGCGACTGGGGTATTTTCTGTATAGTCAAAGATCGACTACATCAAAATGCAGCAGATTGTTAACAAACCATTTGTGACCGTGTATCACAAAACAAACAAAAAGTCGCACCCCTTGATTTTTTATGTGAGGACTCAAGAAAGGTGAAACTGGTCAAACGAGTCAGTTTTGAGGTTTCCATACTTTCTTAAAGAACTATCCTTCTTCAACATTATCCATAAGTTTTGGATCATAAATTGAATGGGAAAGTGGGTTTACAGCAGTTTTTCTACGAACCCTGTTTTGGTAAAGTATAATGTGATCAGGTTTTTGTTAGAGGCCCCTTTAATTTTTTTGGAAAAATCCTTTGCACACTCTTCACTTTCAACTCTAATAACTTTTGAAAAGATAATGCTACTGCTTTGAACGTTGACATTCATCATGAACAGAATGTGTTCATCAAGCATGCATAATCTCAGCTTAATCTGATACTTCCTTTATTGTTATTGCTACAATGGTTTACATCAAGGTTTTCGTCCCATTCATGGCACGGGGAAGCACGGCTTAGGAAAGATTAGACACTTGAATAAACCCTGTACTTCACAGCCTCTTTTCTCAGTTCAAACTTTTCCAGAGTGTGTGCTTTCTTTCCAATATTTATGTAGGTTAGGAGAATCCATTTAGATTGAGTTATACATCATTTTAAAGCTTAGAGTCTGCTCTTTCAGAATCTGCCCTTAACTAAAAATCCATGTCTGGCGACTTTTTTGTGTTTTGTGGTGCAGGGTCACATTTATTCAATCAACTGTTTCGACTTGTGCAACTAGTTTGCCTCGAAATAAGTAGACAATCACACAGTACTCTTACACTATAACAATCAGTTATATTTATTATACTGGTTTCAAAGTTCTAATGGTTTACAAGCTTAATAATAACATAGCACAAACTTCTGTACAGATTCCCAATTCGTCTTGATCTTGAGCTTGGTTGCTCTGCTTGTTGTTTCTATAAGTTCCCTTGCTTGGTTACTCTAGGATGTCGACGATGCCCTGCCTGAAGTAGCGGGTCGTCTCCCCTTTCTGATCGTTTGCTTCCCAACTTCGGTCCTTGTCTGAACCCCAAACTGTGGTCCTCTCTGGAACCCTCAAACTTTGTTCTCTCTGGAACCCCGAACACCCTGTTAATTCAATAACATGATACTTCCTCTATTATTTGTGGCCTTTTTTGTATTCTTGATTCTATTCATACAAATTCAACAAAACACATTAGACCACGTTGTGACCTTGCATCACAAAAGCAACAAAAAGTCGCCAGACATGGATTTCTAGTTAAGGGCAGATTCTAAGAGGGCAGATTGTAAGCTTTAAAATGAGGTATAACGCAATTCAAGTGGACTCTCTTCACCTATCTAAATATTGGAAAGAAAGGACACACTCTGGAAAGTGGGAACTAAGAAAACAGGCTCTGAAGTACAGGGTCTATTCAAGCGCTTAATCTTTACCAAGCCATGCTAGCTGTGGATGAATGGAACAACAGGGTGTTGACCTTGGGCGCAACAACAATGAAGGATTTATCAGATTAAGCTTGAATTGAGCATGCTTCTTTAACACATTCTGCAGATGACCAATGCAAACTTTTTAATGTAGTTACCTAATTTTTTTTTTCCACAATTGGACTTGAAAGAGTAGGAGTATGGACAGGGTTTTTAACCCTCAAGCTGGACATAATAGTGAGTAAAGTTGTAGAGAAAATGCCGAGCTTTGCTCTGATGTAAATTGTATGACTTGTAGCTACTTTACTGTAAAGACATGACTTTTGCAGGCAAACAGTGACAAAATCTTAAAATTTGCTCGTAAATCAAGTAGGGAACACAGCTTGTTAGTCAGTCACGACATAAAGTTCAAGCTCTATGTGAGAGAAACGGAAGAGCGAGAAACACTTTTATTGTACTGCGGCATTTGACGATCAATCGATCGGTTTGGGCGGGTTTGTGCGTTTGAGCAAAATATGCGAAGTTGGCACGCCGTCGACAGAGTCGGACGTGCGAACGTGGCACATAAAGAGTTAAGAAATGAAAAGAGGGCTCTATGAGAAACATCTAATCTCACTTTTCCACCAAAAAGTGTTCGAAAGAAAAGAACTGCCGAAAACACAAGTTTCTGTTTGTTTCATGATCCCGAACTTTAACATTATGTAGAAGAAGATTTGCTCTTTCAGAAAATATGAACAAATGAAGATTGATTAGATTGACTCAATTCAGCTTTTTTCAGTCCTCACACAAAATCACTACGTGCTACTTTTGCTCGTTTGGGGATGCACGGTAACATTTATAATTCCATCCTATTAACCACAAATAATTTCCATAGTAATTATTTCACAATGTGTTGTTTTCTTTAAACGTTGAGTAAGGAATGATTAATCAGCCCACCCTCTGAGTAAATAATGCCAGTGCATATCTTGGCAATCAATGACTTAAAGTCAAAGATATAAAACACCTGTTTCTTGACCCTGGCCTAATCTAAGCATCAGTCATCGCCACAGCGCCACAGGAGGGGGGGGGGGGGGGGGCACCGCGAGCTGTTTTGGTTTTGGCATGGGCCATGTAGCTCCATGGTGCGTGTGTGTGTGTACGTGTGTGTGTGTGAGTGTAGACATTCAGCGTATGCAGACAGAGCATGCCTGTACTGTAGTGACCGGAACTATTGTCATTCCATTTTGCTCTCCCCTTCTCCCTTCCCCATCTCTCCCCCCTCTCCCTCCCTCTCTCCCCCTCGCTCCCCCCCCCCCCCCCCCCCCTCTCTCTCTCTCTCTCCCTCTCTCTCTCTTTCTCAATGATCCAGTCAGCAGGCTGATTGTAACCAGGGAGGTAGTCTCACCTCCCCGTTGTAACTCACTGCCAAATAGCACATTGTCAGCACCGGCAAACTGGCAATGCTCTCCTTCTTATTCCTGTATTTTCGTTATTTACGAGTCGATTTTTTTCGTTCGAAATGTAAAATGGATGACCATAGAATTTCTCAATAGAATATAAAATTGAAAACTTTAGAAAGGATAGAGAAAATTGAGTTCACTTTGAATGGTCTGCCACAGGCAGATATCCTTATCATGCTCTTACGTAATACGACAGCTGCTTTCTCAAGATCCAGTCAGCAGGCTGATTGTAACCAGGGAGGTAGTCTCACCTCCCCGTTGTAACTCACTGCCAAATAGCACATTGTCAGCACCGGCAAACTAGCAATGCTCTCCTTCTTATTCCTGTATTTTCGTTATTTACGGGTCAATTTTTTTCGTTCGAAATGTAAAATGGATGACCATAGAATTTCTCAATAGAATATAAAATTGAAAACTTTAGAAAGGATAGAGAAAATTGAGTTCACTTTGAATGGTCTGCCACAGGCAGATATCCTTATCATGCTCTTACGTAATACGACAGGGTCCTTATTTCTTCAACAATGCAATTAAAATTCCGTTTGCAGAACGAACTTTACACATCCAATGCCATATCGGGAACTACATATTTATTTGTTTATTTATTTATTCGCGTTTTCTTTAAAAAATACAGCGTAAGTCTCGTTCAAGCCAGAGGCCTGCTTTTCAAGAGATCCCTGCAACTGTACAGATATATTTTGCATATTATTATAAAATTATACAATGAAATAGAAGATAATACATTTGTACAACAAATGAGAATTTAAAATACAAAAAGATTCAAGAGATAGACATAGTCAAAACCTTACATATACACACAAGCGCATATACTCATGCGCGCATGTACGTCACACACACACGCAGACACACAGACAAGCAACGCACACACACACACACGCACACGGGCACAGACACATCTGTCTTGAAAAGTTATCCATAATAGATAATAGATTGACAATGCGTTTCACTGACATGTTACAATATAAACTACTGCAAAATAAACTTACTAAAACATTAATCTAATCTGTCTTTTGAATGTTGACAGTGATGTACACGTTTTTACAGTATTTGGTAGATTGTTGTTTAAAGAACATGCCATGTACGAAAAGGAGCGTTTCTAATAGTCAGTACGCGGGTGCGGAATGAACAGTGGACTATTGAAGGCGTGTCTGGTATAATACAACACAGGGTGTCTTTCAACTAAAGGGTTTAAGTACGGAGGGGCTAAATCGTTCAGGATTTTAATAACTGTAACACAATACTGGTATTTTAATCTCCCATCTGCAGACTGTCATTTCGATGAGTTTATAGTAAACCAGATTTTGTAGTAGTATAATCGATCTTCAGAATTAGTTTTGCGTATTTGTTTTGAAGCCTTTGTAACGTTACTATAATTACCTTTCGTGGAATTCCCCCATACCACTGCACAGTGATTTATGTGAGATAAGATAACGGAACAATATAACTGTATCAATATATATTTCGATAAGAATTTTCGAATTCTCCTTATACATGATATAGCTCGAGAAATTGTATTTATAATTTGGGAAATATGTGATGACCAGTTAAGATTTTCGTCAATATATACACCTTAATATTTTAGACTAGACACACGCTCTAAATATTGACCTTGGTAACAAATACTAAGTTGACATAATAGAACAACATCAAGTTTGTCTTATTAACATTAACTTGTATTCTATTTATATCAAACCAATTACACATCAATTCAAAATTATTCTGTAATATAATTTGAACAGCATTTGTATTTTCCCCCTTCACAAAAATGGTCGTATCATCTGCGTATAAGGATACTTTTGATTGATTATAATCAATGTTGCACAAGTCATTTATATTCAAACAAAACTGAAGCGGTGCAAGTATTGACACTTGTGGTTCACCTGATTTAACTTTGAGAAAACTGCTCAGTGCTCCATCATAAAACACACATTGAGTTCTGTCGGTCAGGTATGATGTAAACCATTCTAGCCCCATGTCATTAATACCATAAAAAGGCAATTTCTGTAATAAAAAAGAATGAGATGTAATATCGAAGTCTTTTTTTTCAGATCGAGAAAAAATGCCCCTGGGACGTAGCCAACATCCATATTGTCTAAGATAAAGGCACTATATGTCTGTCAGATATTTTGAGGTTGAATGCTTAGGCCGAAAACCGGACTGCCGTTCAGATAATAAGGAAATAAATAAGGATTAAATATCTGTTAATTTGTTCATATATAGCTTTCTCTATTACTTCTTATATTAATGGTAACAGCGAAATTGGTCGAAAATTTCAAAGTTATGATGATTGTCCGGTGTTTGGAATTGGAATTTTAAGCAGCATTTAAGTCACTGGGAAGTTTTCCTGATGAAAGCGATCGATTAAAAAGGAAAGTCAGTGGGCCAGTAGTGAAAGGTGCAGCAATTTTAGGTAGTTTAGGATTCAAGTCATTTAGACCACCGGCCTTTGAACAATCGATACAAGTCAGTTACTTTTCAACAAACTGTACACTGATATCCGTAAATCTAAAGGTATTTACAGTTGGTTGCAACGTATGTATATCATTAATACCAAGATTATTATCATTATGCATGTTCATACCAACATAATTAAACTTTTTATTAAATTCATCAGCTATTTCATCTTTTATCATGACAATGTTTTCCATCAATAATGACTTTTTGATCAGGGGCTGATGAGGTTTTGTTTGGTTACTATTTTTGTTTTCATTGATGTCCGTGTTCTACCCATATCATTTGTCTGTTCAAATTGTTCTTTATAATACTTCTTTCGGAGTTTTTTTGTTTAACTTATTTGCGTTATTCCTAAAATATATAAATCTCTCCCAATATAAAACATTTCTCGTTTGAAAAATTTGTTTTTAATTTCTTTCTCTTACTAAATGTAAGTAATTTATCTTTAATCCACGGAGAGCCATTTTATTTCTTCCGAACCGTAATGGAGGGAGCATGTTTGTTACTTAGTTTCACAAAGTTCGATTTGAACTTGCCCCACATTTCGTCAACGTCCTGCGACTCTGAAAAAGAGCAATCCCAATCAATTGCTGTCAAATCGTGTAAGAAGAGGCTCTTGCCAAAGTGTCTGAGAGAGCGAAAGGTAGAGATTTTGGACGTGTACTTAGGAAAAATCGACGCTTTCATAGTTCCATACACAAGAGAGTGATCACTATCCCACTGACTGAACTCCAGAATTCAAAGAACCCATTGTATCGGTGGCTAAGATAAGATCTATTACGGATGAACTGGTTGGAGTTAGGCGGGTGAGAACATCGATTAGCTGGGAGAATTGTAAAGAGTTACAAAGTTCGTTGACTTTGTTTGAAAGAGGATTTTGTTGTTAGCATGTTACAATTAAAGTCACCAACAAGAACGATCCTAGAATAATGCAAAGAAACACGGTCTACCTGGGCTTCCAGTAACTCAAAAAAGGTAATAGGGCAGCTGGGTTTCCTGCATACAATTCCAAGTAAAACTGATGGCGAGTTTGGAAATTGAATCTCGACCCACATTAATTCAATATCATTAGTTTCTATGTTATATTTTCTCATATTTGATACATTATCTTAAATATCACATGCCACTCCACCTCCGTGTTGGTAGCTATCTTTTCTTTCGCATTTATAGCCTTCAATGGATAACATAATTTGAACCAGTCTCATCATTTAGCCATGTTTCTGAAAGTGAAAGAATCATACTGGTTGTTCCTTACGAACATAGATAATTCGTGAGTTTTGTTTCGAAGACTTCTTATGTTGAAAAAATGTGCTATTTCCATTCCTTTACATGACGAAATATGTGAATTTTGTAAAATAACATCGGGTTTTTCACAGATTCAATTTTGGCATTAACTTGATCGGACGTATTGTGGAACGGCAGTGCTTTTAGAATACATTTTGGACACTTCCAATGTACAAAATTTTCAGATGAGTTATACTGAGTTATACTGATCAGATGTCACACCCGCACAGGAAATGTGAACCCATTCATTACACTCTGTACACAATAACCCTTTTTGGTTTGATTTGACAGGTTGCATACAACATACGCATGGATACCTAAATACCATTACAAATTAACAACGAAGTATATCACAGGCAAAAGTCGTGGTAAATATGCAAAATGCTAAAAACAAAATCAAAATGGAACGGCGATATGCTAAGACATATCTCAAGTTCTTACAACCCGGAATTGAGTCTCTCGAGACTGCGGTCTTTGGTGATGGTGAATCGGTCGCCTATGGGTGATTTCACGATTATTTTACCTTCTTGCGTCCATAGTTTACAATCTTTCTTTGTTTGGTCTCGCTTGATTTTCCAGAAGAGTTTCGATCGTTGTTTCGTCAAGTTCTCGTTAATGAAGACGGTTTTGTGTTTCGACGATTGCTTCCTGAGGTTGAATCATAGGAATCTAAGAGGCACAATCAACTTTCAATTAAATGGTCATGTACTTAAAACAGTTGTTGGTGTTCAAACTCGAATCCTCCTGGATTCTCTTCTAGACGGTCAGGCTGTCGGAGCCGAAATGCATCAATCCCTGAATCACAATGTGATTCCAACACTCTGCTACTCTGCTACTTCCCAATTTTGAAGTGACGTAGCCTGGTCCTGAGTGTTCCGCAATAGTATGTGGCATCTGAATTTTGCGCCTAAACATCGCATAGGCCTATCTATACATTTTTTGGGACCATAGGCCTCCATGTAAAATAAGTTAAATATAGTGACTTCGTGGAAAGTTTTTATAGAAATCCTGCTCCCTTTTCTTATTGGCTGGCATTTTCTGTCTGTCAAAACTTTCTTAAATACTTCATTTTGCCCTAGTCAAACTTCCGCTTGACGTCATCACATCCTGCACACGGGAACCAAGAATTCTCTGAAATGATCCTGCTCTGACCAAGCTATAAACTTGTGTTTTTACGTCCTGAATGACGTCCGCATTCTAGACAGTATGAGGTATACCATCAGGGATACCCTTTCCTCGTATTTTGACGTCACATAGGGTCTACTCATCGTAAAAAAAAAAAAAAAACATTTAATTCCAAATCACTGCCTTTTACTTTCATTGTGCATCGCAAAATCTCTTTATTTGGTCATGCTGATGCAGACTTTTGTCTAAGGGGATGGCTAGTAACTGATTAGTGGGAATCAGTGGGAATGCTGGGGGATGATTGTTCCAATCTGAAGATTCTGAAGATTTTAAACTCTACTCAAATGGCATAATGCACTGTTCCCCCAAATAATGTTCCCGTAGGTAAGGTGTGGTAAGATCAAGGTGTGATAAAGTCTAACGCGTATGTTGAACGGTAAAATATGCTTTACCCTAAATTCATACCATCAATTGTTTTCCTTATTTTCACACAAGCCATATCAATAGTAGTATGTTCCTTCCACATTATTTTTTTTTCATTAATCACTCCACCAAAAAATTTCTCTGACGTAAGAAAAGAAATTCTACAATTCTTTTTATACAAGTATCAATTTCATTTACAATTTATTTGTTTTTAGGCTTAAAAAGCATACAACAGTTTTGTCAACGTTTCATTTAAGTCTATTTGCTTGAAACCAATCATTAATTAAACAAAGTTTACGATTAAGAATAGAACAAAGAACATTTATATCATTACCAGACAAGAATAAACTATTGCCAAGCGATAGTGTGAAGTACTCATGGTAACTTACTTGAAAGATGCAAATCATAAAACATAATAATAAGGAATGATAAAGGTCCTAAAACAGATCCCTGAGGAACACCAATATTTGTACAACGATAAGTAGACGATATACCATTTATGGACACATATTGCACTCTATCACATAATAACTCCAAAACAAATGTAATGCAGTTCCTCTAATACCATATATTTCCATCTTTTTGATAAGAATACTATAATGATTAATACAATCGAAAGCTTCAGACAAATCTACAAATAATTCAATCAAAACTTCTTTTTTTCAAAAGACTGTGGTATTATATTACTAAATTCCATCAAAGCCATATATGTGACCGTGCACCTCAAAACGAGCATAAAGTCGCACACACTGATTTTGCGTGAGGACTGAAAATAAGCGAAATGGGTCAACCTAGCCGAACTTGACTTTTTCATATTTTCTGAAAGAATGGGTCTTCTTTTACATTATGCTAAAATTTGGTATCATAAAACGAGCAGGAAAGTGTGTTTTTTTAGCAGTTTATCTCGAACATTTTTGGTAGAATAGTGTGATTAGGTGTGTCTTTAGAATCTCTTTTTCATTTCTGAAAAACCTTGTCCACACTCTTCACTTTTAAGTCTAATAACTTTTGATAGAATAGTGCTACTGCTTTGAAAGTTGGCATTAATTATGGACAGAATTTGTTAATGAGGCATGCTTAATTTCAGTTTAATTTGATAATCTCTTCATTGTTGTTACTCTGGTGGTTTACTTCCTGTTTTTTGTCCCATTCATCGCACAGCCAGCACGGTTTGGTAAAGATTAAGCGCTTGAATAGACACTGTACTTCAGAGCCTCTTTTCTCAGTTCACACTTTTCCTGAGTTTGTGCTTTCTTTTCAATATTTAGATAGGTTAGGAGAGTCCATCTGATTTGAGTTATACATCATTTTAAAGCTTAAAGTCTGTTCTTTCAGAATATGGTCTTAACTAAAAATTCATGTCTGGCGACTTTTTGTTTGTTTTGAGGTGCAGGGTCACATATGGAGAATACCCCTTTTTAAAACCAAATTGTTTCGAATATGAAATATCGAATTCGAGGCATCCACTGTTGTATGATGAATGACAACGTTAAAAATCACGGCACGCATATTTCGGACTAACCAGTGACTCGGTCAGTAGAGTGGTCATCAGGCGACACTTTTTTTTCGAGATTCCAATCAAAATTGTCTATTATATCACATCCAAGTACCATGTAGCTCTCCTCAAAGGTGTATTTACCCATCAAAGTGGCTAAAGATGACCAGAAGTGTGCTGCAAATTCTCACATAACGAGAATTTATCTCGTCACTCGGATGATCTACACGGAGGAAATCCACCCCAAAAATGTTTAGAAAGACATGACGTCGAAAAGACGTCTTGATTTGATCGCAACTGGTCAAACTGGTCGCACGTCATACAATGACCAGAAAATGACGTGATTTTAACGTCTTTTTAAATCATCTTAGGGACCTACTGCTTTTACCTACTGTTAGTGACGCTTAAATGACGTAAAATTTATGTCAATTTTGCAATGTATTTTTCACGTCGCTTTAGCGACGTATCAATGAAGTAAGATCTACGTTGTTTTGCGACCTATTTATCACGTCATGAAAACGACGCACTGATTACGTCAAATTTACTTCTTTTTGCGACTATTTCCTGACGTCATATGAACGACGTATTAATAACCTGAAATTTTCGTTGGTTTTAAGAGGTAGGCGACGTCATATAAGCGACTCACAAAAGACATTAAATTTTAGTCAGTTTTGCGAGTATTCTCATATTAACGACGTATAAAGTGATCCTGACGTAAATTTACGTTGCTTCTCAACGTATTATGACGTTATATTAGCGACTAAGTCAAATGTTAAGTTTACGTCAGTTTTGCGATGTTCCTATGACGTCATATAATTAACGCATTGCAGACGTAAAAGTCTGTTTGGGACATATTTATAACATCATATAAACAGGGTATGAATGACGTCAAACCCACGTTGCTTTTTGAGGTGTTTATCACGTAATACTAGCGGCGCATTCCCTGAAACTAGAGACACTTCAGAATGATATCAATTTCAGGTCACTATATGTGACCGTGCATCACAAAACGAACAAAAAGTCGCACGCACTAATTTTGTGTGAGAGCTGAAAATACGTGAAATAGATTAACCTAGCCAATCTTGACTTTTTAATATTTTCTGAAAGAGCGAGTCTTCTTCTACACCATACTAAAGTTTGGGATCATTAAACGAAAAGTAAATTGGGTTATTAGCAGTTTTTCTGGAACACTTTTAGGTGGAATAGTGTGATTAGGTGTTTCTCAGAGTCCTCTTTTCATTTCTTAAAAACCCTGTTCATGCTTATCACTCTAAACTCCAATAACCTTAGAAGGGATAAAGCTCTTGCTTTGAAAGTTGGCCTTGATCATCAACAGAATGTGTTAATAAAGCATGCACAATTTCAGCTTAATCTATTAATCCCTTCATTGTTGTTACTCTGGTGGTTATAATCCTGTTATTTGATCCAGTTATCGCACAGCTAGCGCGGGTTGGTAAAGATTAAACGCTTGAATAGATCGTGTTCTTTAGAGCCTCTTTTTCTCAGTTCACACTTATCCAGGGTGTGTACTTTCTTTTCGATATTTAGGTAGGTTAGAAGAGTCCATTTGAATTGAGTTATATACTTTTTGTTCGTTTTGTGGTGCAGGGTCACATGTTATGCCGTCTTCTTGACATAAATTATCGAAGAAGATAGACATCATTTAGACGTCTCAAGCTGACGTCAAAAAATAGTATTTCTGCTCGAATGAAAGGCATCTAAAAGACGTAATATTTGTGACACTTTCTGACATTTGGGTGGTCATACTAAGACGTCATAAAGACGAGTAAATTACTAATTTAAGGACAAGATCTGACGTCAAAAAGTCTTTTTGACGAATATAAACAAACTAAATGAACGTCATATGAATGTTTCAAACTGACGTCAAAATGTATTTACGCTCAACTGAAAGTTGTCCAAGAGACGTCATTTTTGGTTGTCATAGAGACTTCTGGACGGCGTGTTAATTAATATTTTAAAGACAAGATTTCATGTCGCAATAGCGTCCGACACACGTCGTTAAAGCGTCAATTAATGCCTTTTTAATGTATATTGGTGATGAAAACAAGATAGACGTTTTAAAAACGCCTTTTTTAACAAAAATAAACAATTTAAGAACACGGACGTGGTTTTGATGTCATTTTTAAGTTGTGACCGATAGGCTAAGCAGTATTTATAACACACACACATACATACACACACACACACACACACACACACACACACACACACACACATACGTTTAGAGACATACGCACCCAGTGCATGGAAGACCGTGCAATCATTGCCCTGTTGGGCGCCCGTCGAGTTTTCGGTACACAGAAAATACAAAACAACAACAACAATAGCTCAAGAATTTCTTCCGTCGAGATGTTTTCATTGCAACTGATTGACAAATTGCCCTACATCGACGTAAATAAGCACTGAATTGATCAGTGTTTTAGTAGTATATAGCCATGATTAAAAAAAAAACAAAAAACATCTCGACCGAAGAAATTCTTGAATTTGAATAACAAAGCAGTACCCGCTGCATGCTATAAGGATTAGAACCAACACTTGCTTTCGGGCGAAAGCTCGGTGGTCTAGTGGAGATGACGCCTGTTCGGTGATCAGGAGGTCGTAGGTTCGAATCCTGCTCGAGTATGTACGCCCATGATTTCTTATCATGGCTATATACTACTAAAACACTGATCAATTCAATGCTTATTTACGTCGATGTAGGGCAATTTGTCAATCAGTTGCAACAACAATAGCATTGCTCACGTTTTGGCTAATATCGGGTAAAGTAGCTTTCTTTTGGTTATTAGTTACAATTATATAAAAAATAACATTATTTGTTTTCACCAAATGACAATACATCATGAAACGATCTTTTCACAACGCTTCAACAAACGTGTCTATTACCTATAAAGATGGGAGCTGTGGGTTGCATTTTTTTTTTCTCTCTCTCCCACGGTATACACACGATAGATCATGAAATTTTATTTTGTGAACTGTGTCCTCATGGAATCCGGGGGACGCCTTTAGAATGGTTTAAGAGTTATTTAACAGATAGAAAGCAATTTACCAAAATTCACGGCCATGATTCGCAGTTAAAACCTATCACATGTGGAGTCCCACAGTGCTCCCTCTTGGACCCACTTCTGTTCATCTTTTATATAAATGATCTTCAAAAATCAGAGCAAATTTTATCCTTTATTTGTTTTGCCGATGACACAAGTTTGTTACTTTTTCACATCGAGCCCTTAATACATTCATTAGTATGATTAATACTGAGCTCACGTCTGTGCAATCCTAGATCGATTATCCCTGAATATAGAAAAAACTCATTCTTTGAATGTTGTCCCGTATGGTAGTAAAATAAATGATGTATGTTTAACGCAGGCTGATAACATAAAAAAATTTGGGCTTTGGATTAACCGGGAATTATCCTTGAAAACTCACATTAATTTTGTAAGTAAAATTTTGTTCAGAAATATCGGAATTTTGAATAAGCTCAAACATTTTCCCCCGTTTATATTTTGCAGAGTATAAAATATGTCACCGTGCACCACAAAACAAACAAAAAGTCGCACCCCTTGATTTTACGTGAGGACTCAAAACAGGTGAAATGGGTCGACTTGATCAATCTCGAGTCTTTAATATTTCTGAAAGAGCTATCTTTCTTCTATGTTATTCTTTAGTTTGGGATCATAACACGAAGGGGAAAGTTTCTTTTCAGCTTTTTTTCTACAACCCCTTTTTAGGGGAGAGTAGAATGATAAGGTATGAATTACAGGCCCCTTTTCATTTCTTAAAATCCTTTGTACACTCTTTAGTTTCAAGTCCAATAACTTTTGAAAGGATAATGCTAATATTTTGTAAGTTGGCGTTAATCATGGACAGAATGTGTTTTAAAAAAACTTGTTTAATTTCAGCTTAATTTGATAATCCCTTCATTGTTGTTGCGCAGGTGGTTGACATCATTTCTTCTGTTCCTTTCATCGCGCAGCTAGCGCGGCTTCGTGAACTTAAGATTAAGCGCTTGAATAGACCCTGTACTTCAGAGCCTCATTTCTCAGTTTACACTTTTCCAGAGTGTGTGCTTTCTTTCCAGTATTTAGGTAGGTCATGGGAGTCCATTTCAATTGAGTTATACAATGTACATCATTTTAAAGCGTAGAGTCTGCTCTTTGAGGATCTGCCCCTAACTAAAAATCCATGTCTGGCGACTTTTTAGTGGTTTTGTGATGCAGGGTCACATATTTTTCTTTGATATCTTCACACTTGAATTATGGAATTTTGGCGTGGGCACATGCAATTTATTCATTATTAGATTCCCTTCTTCGTATTCAAAAGCGTGCAACAAGAATCATAAACCGGATATATTGCTCATACAAAATGCTTTTTTTTTCATCAAAACAGAATCCTAAAAATTCCAGACGTATTTTATTACAATTTCGGAATTTTCATATATAAATTTATAACAAATAAATTACCATCTGTTTTTAACCACATGTTCAAAAGAAATCGCTCTATTCACTGTTATCCCACTCGCCAGAGTGACGCCTATCACCTTTCCCGTACTCGCACAATTTTTGCAAAGAAAACAATTATGTTTACTGGACCCAGATAATGGAATGACCTCCCTCAAGATATTATTTCTTCTTATCCCTATTCACCTTCAAACGCAAATCAAAACAGCTGTTACTCAGTGGAAACACTGTACCAGGCTTTTAGCAACTTTTTTTTAATGTACTCCAAGTCTTTTGTCTTTGTCCTCAGCACCAAGTTATTTAATGGTACAAATAAATATTAAAGGGTGTGTAGGGCCTACAGTTCTAGTCGAGGTGAGGATTTAGCTTTTAACGTTTTGCAAGATATTCAGAAATCACTCCATAAGATGTCAAAGAGCATGCAATTCTAATGGGTATCAAAAGTTTATTTGATGAAAATCGGTTTTGAAATGGCTGAGATATCCAAAAACAAGGTGAAACAAAGAGTTCCTAATTAAAGGCGTGGCCTTTGCAAGTGATTGACAAACTGCCCTACATAGACGTAAATAAGCACTGAATTGATCAGTGTTTTAGTAGTAGCCATGATTTAAAAATCATGGGCGTACATACTCGAGCAGGATTCGAACCTACGACCTCCTGATCACCGGACAGGCGTCATCTCCACTAGACCACCGAGCTTTTGCCCGACAGCAAGTGTTGGTTCTATTTTATTAGGATTGTCACTTTTCTGGATATCTCAGCCATTTGAAAACCAATTTTCATCAAATAAACCAACGTTGAATCCTTCTTAGAATTACATGCTCTTTCATATTTCACAAGAGGTTTCTCATTATCTCACTTAGGAATGTTCAAAACATGAATCCTTACCTCAACCAGTACTGTACAGTCCCTTTAAACATATATTATAGCATTCTTTTTCAAACACGGCTATCATCAGATAGCAAAAAAAGCTTTCACAATTGCAACTGTAGTACACGAAAGCGACTAGAAGAAACCGCTGTACGAGTTAATGTGCATTTGCTCGCATTAGGCTTGTGTGAGTAGTCGTGCGTTCACATGCGAACATATTGCACGAGTGGTTGCAGTGTCTTGACGCTAATCATGATAGTCGCACGACCGACAATTGCACGACTTAATGCAAGTGGACCGATTGCATATTGTCACCTCTAGATTTTGAGCAGGTTTGAAGTTAAAAATTCAACAGGTTCTTGCGACCGCCTGCAACGAACGCGACTGCACGCACAATACTAAGCTATTTGTCGTGCAACTCCCCGATAAACAAAACAATAATTGTTGCAAGTGGTCGCAAACTTGCCGCAGACCAATATGTGAAATGGGGTTCACTTGTGCAACCGTCTCTTAATTTTAGTCGATTTTGCTTTACAACAGCAGTTGCATTAGTTTTGTGAAAATCTATCTGCGACATGGTAAAATCGATATTGATTGAAAACAGTTGGAGGCTGTCTTGCGACCAGAATTGTCGCAAACGTAGGAGACGATTGGTTTCCATCACGTTGTCTCGTTCCCTTACACGTGCCAGCAGTCTAAGGATTGACGTCCGGTGCATTGTCTATTGTTCAGGCGATTGGGCTACACGGAGTGAAGAAGGGGAAATCCCTTCCATCTTCTTTATTATCATTGAATAGACTGCACTATTGTCAACCCTGGCAGTGTGAGTGAGGCATTATTATTATTATTTTTTTTTTTTTTGCCATGAGGTTTTGATGTTTGATCTTGGTTTGGCGTGTAATTGCCTTTGTTTTATGTTTTCGGATTGTTTCCAACTTCCTTATGCTGAAAAAATTAAAGGACAAGTTCACCTTCATAGACATGTGGGTTGAGTGAATGCAGCAATATTAGTGGAACACATCAGTGAGAGTTTGAGCAAAATCGGACAATCCGTTAAAAAGTTATGACTTTTTGAAGTTTCTGCTCAGTCACGGCTGGATGAAAAGACTACTATAGCTTGTGATGTCACACGAGTACAACGATATAAAGAAAGAATAAAGACAATTCAACATATTTCCACTTTTCTCGCATAACAAAAGAACACTCGACTTCTCTCTTTCAGAAGGCAGGGGGAATAATATTACCCTTAACATACGTCTGTTGCGACACGGATTGTCGCCCCCTGCTCGGGGCGACAATCCGTGACGGGCGTTGGCGGCACGGATTGTCGCCCCCGTCACGGATTGTCGTCTGGCGACAATCCGTGACGAGGGCTGGCGGCACGGATTGTCGCCCGCCCTCGAAGCACATTTTGCTGGGTAATATCGTTCTGGACATAGTCATTGAAATACTAACACATAACTTACATGGCTACATCCATGCAAACATGCCATGTAAACAGTCTTGGTGAGGTTTCAAGGAAGTGTGCATGTGCGCGTGCACATGATAATTTAAGCCCTTTTTACACTTGTGTTTATTTTCTCTGACCCAGGACTATCGTTAGTCCCGTACTATCTCTTGTCCGGGGCTAAGGAGAAAACTGACCTTTTTACATTCGTATTTCTTAGCCCCGGACTTTCCAAACCACATGAATATTCATGATTACGCTGTGCACTGTACACATACACGCACGCACCGGCAGCACTTGATTACCTCGTTTCTGATTGGTCAGTGGGGGTCGGACTTCGTCTCCGTCGCTTAGACCTGATTATTTTTTCGTTCTGTTTACACTCACTTGCTTGGCACCGCAATTGCGGTGCTAACCCTGCTATTTTGCAGGGCCAGATAGTACGGGATTATTGGTGGGGCTAGCCCACTTTGGCAAAAACGAGTGTAAACAGAAAGTGGGCTAAGGATAGTCCCGTACCAACGGTGGGGCTAAGGCCCCCCCCCCCCCCCCCCTTAGCCCCACCGTTGGTACGGGACTAAGCAAAAATGTACAAGTGTAAAAAGCCCTTTTGTGTCCGTTTGTGCGTGTGTGCGTGTGTGTGCGTGTGTGTGTGTGTGATGGAAGAATGTGTTTATTATGTCAGCTTTTTGCGTATGTGTTTTTTAGCTGCGCGTGGGTTGGGATACCTAGTAAGCTGTTGCTGGCATAAACGTTAATATTGATTTTATCAGCAGCTTTGACTTTGATGAGATTGTTTGGCGGATTTGTTTATGAATTCGGAGTGGTGTTTGCGTGCGGGCGGATGCTGCGTTTCTGCATACGGTCCATTATGTCTTGTTTATCAACACTGGGAAGTCGTTTCATCAGGAAGGAATGTGGTATCGGTTCGGGTGTGTGTGTGTGTGTGTGTATGTGGGGAGGGGGTTACATTTCGTTATTGCAAAAGTTCGTTGTTCTGAAGGCTCTTTAGTCCGAGGTTCTTTATTCGAAGGTTCGTTATTCCGAATTTCATTTTTGGATAAACGAACCTCTAGGTACAGGGAATTGTACAGGGGAGGCTGTAGACGATTACGTCCTTCGACGTTTTCTGTTTTCCACTCGCATGGGAACACAGGGACGCGTGGGAAGCCACACAACTCGTGTTGCCAAGCTGCAGCGCATTTACCTGCAGGAATGCTACAACACACTTGGAGCGGTGGAGAGGCAGAACCGCAAAGTCAAGTAACGAAATTTCTCCTACAAATGGTCATTTTAGGTGGCACCCATATACGCATGACATCGCTTGACCATTGGTGCTGAACATTTTTTCCTTGTACTATTTGAATGTATATTTTTCGAAACTCGGAACGCAATTTTTGGGTTGGGGATGAGGTGACAGCATTTTTTCACTTTTCTGGCCGGGAAGGTGTTGGACAGCGATAAACTATATAAAATGAGAACGAATTTAGTATTTCCCTATAGTCTTACCCACTTTACGCTCCATGGATATTACATTTTTTTTATATTGTATTTTGGTGATGGGAGGGGTGTCCGAATGTCCTAATGTTTTTTTTTTTTTTTTTTTGAAATGTAATAGGCATTGCTTTTTTATAACGATCTCCTTAACATAACCCAGAAAGTCATGAATATCACTGCACAATGACAGCGTAACCACAGTTTGTCTATTCCATGACTGTAAGTAATATTTTTTTACTCTGTTTAACTTATCGATCTAGATTGTATTCTATTTGTGGTATAATTATGTTATGTAGTCTTTACATTTATGATGTTTATCCATATTTGAGCTGCACAAATAAAATTCAAACTTCAAGTTCAAAATTTCATATATCTTTTATTACTGTAAAGCAAATTAAAGAAATGCGAAAACTTTTCACAACTTGTACGTAAATTCAATTTCAGTTTTCCCCAGTGTATAATGTAAGACAGTCGAATATGTGATAAATTTGCTGTCATAATACATTGACTTGGCAGGGATCGTCATATTGTACATAATTATTTATAACAATCTGTAACTATCCGAAAATATCCGCAACTCTCCGTAAATAGTCGCAACTCTCCGCAAGTGTTCCGAACTATTCGGACGTTTATGCAAGTTGAAAGAACAACATTACGTGCCAATTCGTAAGAATATCCGCAAGTGGACGCAGGTATTCGCATTAATTGGTCGTATCTCTCCGTATCGCCCGCATATTTCTTCCCGTATGTTTTGTAAAATTGCTCTGGTGACAGCAAGGGATCCGCGGGTGTCCGCAGAAAAAAAAGACTTATTTGGACGTAACGCCGGACGCAAAGCATTATGTGACTGGGCCTTACGTAGACACACGAACGCTCACCCACAACACACATACGTAGGGCCTACGTAGCCCACGAACACCAAACCCCTCAGATACTCATGCAGGCACAAAACTGCGCCCACAAACACGCACCATCACATACCCTTTGATATACACATACGCCACTATACCACATACACACGTACTCATACAGGCACACGTATACACACAGACAAACAAACCACTACCACTATACAACCACCACACATGCACAGTTTCTACATATTGTATTATTATACTCCAAACACACACATACACACACACACGTATACGCACAGACAAACAAACCACTACCACTATACAACCACCACACATGCACATTTTCTACATATTGTATTATTATACTCCAAACACACACACACACACACACACACACACACACAACAATACGGAAACTCATACACAAGTCACTTATTGTACGCACCTACAAATCATACACAGCACATACCATGCAGCTCACAACAAATACACACACACACACACACACACACACATACTTAGTACGCATAACTTACCAGTCATACCCATCCCACCAAAGCTTAACACCGGAGGAACCACCCCGAGCCCGGGGCGACAATCCTTGACGGGGCGATAATCCGTGTCGCAACAATTTTTTTGCCATCATGGATTGTCGCCTTCGAGGTCAAAAACTGGGAACTGCACAAGCGTCACGGATTGTCGCCAGACGACAATCCGTGACGGGGGCGACAATCCGTGCCGCCAACTCCGTCACGGATTGTCGCCCCGAGCCGGGGGCGACAATCCGTGTAAGGGGCGACAATCCGTGTCGCAACATACGTCAGTAGCAAGTCGAAGAAATTTGCACTTTATTGAAAAAGTGAAGTTTTGTGAAATTCTCTATTCATTTTCCTTATATAGTTGTACGCATGTGACATCATACACTGTAGTAGTCTTCTCTTCCAGCAGTGACTGCGCAGATACTTAAAATATTCGTAACTTTTGAACGGATTGTCCAATTTTCCTCAAACTTTCACTGATGTGTTCTACTAATATTGCTGCATTCTCTCAATCCTTTTGTATATGAAGGTGGACTTGTCCTTTAAGGAGGAAAAATTTAAAAAAAAAGTATGAAAGAACACAAGGAAATAAATCAAGCTCCTTGGGGGATGCTTGTCTATTACCACAAGACCAATAGCAATCATGCTTATCATTGATTCTATTTTTCTTTTTTTTAATGTTTAATATGTACATTATCTGTAGACGCGGCCTAGCTTGCTCATGGTGCATTATGGAGTGTGAGGGACTAGTGAAGGGTAGAGGTGTGTGTACGTGTGTGTGTGTGTGAGGGGAGGGGTACTCGAGAAGCTGGATGGGTTCGTGTTGTATTATATGGTCAGGTAAATGCTTGCCTCAACCATTCATCATTCATGGGGGGGGGGGGAGACAGACGGGAGCCTCTCAGCTAGGACTTGAGTCAAAATGTCTGTGCATTTATTATCAAATATCATTTTAAAGCATTTTATTACGGATCTCCAGGTGATATAATGCATTGGTCCTTAAAACGGGAAAATTTTCACCAAATGTGACCCTGCACCACACAATCAACAAAAAAGTCGCCAAACATGTTTTTTTTTTTTTTTTAGTACATGACAGGTTCTGAATTAGCAGACACTAAGCTTTATAATGATTTCCTAACCTATCTAAATATTGGACAGAACACACGCACTCTTGAAAAAGGTGATTTGAGAAAAAAAGCTCTGAAGTGCAGGGTCTAGTCAAGAGTTTTATCTTTTATACTAAGCCGTGCTAGGTGCGGGATGAATGGGAAAAACAGGATGTAAACCACGGTATCAGGAACAACAATAAAGGGGTTATTAGTATAAGCTGAAATTAAGAATTCCCTTTGAACACATTCTGTCCATGATACCAACGGCGTAAATCCGTACTGAGGAGTGGGGGGGGGGGGGGGGGGGGGGATGGTCACCATCACCACGATTACAAGCCCATAACCAGACCGGCGCAGCCTTGGTTGGGGGGGGGGGGGGGGAAGCTTGGTGCCCCCCCTCCCACACACACACACACACACACTTTACAAGGATCGGATGTCCCACTCTTTTGCATGAAATATAAAGTGGGAGGAAAGTGGCAGCAAAAATGTGAAGACTTTTTGTTCTTGTTGCTTTTTTTTTTTTTGCTTGTCAGATGACTTTCGGTGGAAATCAGACCTTAAAAGTATGAAGACATTTGTTTTTGTTTTTGAAATATCTGTGAGAGGGAGCGGAGCGACCGAACGGGGGGAGGGTGTGTATGGGGGGAAGGGGGGTATCCCTCTCCCACCCGAGGAAGATTTTGCATTTTCAGACCTGAAATTCAGCGATCTGGTGCACAGTTTTGGTGAAAATTTTGTTTTCTTTTCTTAAAAAAAAACACAATAAGAAAATGAAACATCCACAATATATTATTGAATGACTAAATCGTGGTATTTCAGCTCTTGCTTCGCCTGTGCAACATCACTGTGAAGGCCTACGTAACTAAAATGGGGCCTATCACCGGCGTAGACAGGAATTGATCTTTAATAGGAGGAGCGGTTATGTGAGGGAGCGAAGCAAGCGGGGGGGGGGGGGGGGGGGGTATGGTAGGGGGTGAAATCCCACGGTGAAATCTTTTTGCATTGAAAATTTTGACATTTTACAGTCCAAAAACTGCCGTTTGTAGCTGTATTCTTCGCTTTGGAAATTAAGGGGGGGGGCACAGCGGGCGCAACTGCTGTCAATCACTGGCAGCAACATCAGGAGAATGGCATAGCGATTAAATGCGAGCGAGCGAAGCGAGCAAGCTTGAAAAATTTTGACATTTTAGAGTCTAAAAACTGACGTTTGTAGCTGTATTCTTCGCTTTGGAAATTAAGTTGGGGGCACATCGAGCGCAACTGCTGTCAATCACTGGCAGCAACATCAGGAGAATGGCATAACGATTAAATGCGAGCGAGCGAAGCGAGTGAGCTTGAAAATTTTGATATTATGCAATCCCAAAAACTGTCGTTTGTGGCTGTATTTTTTCGCTTTGGAAATTAAGGGGGGCGCACCGGGCGAAAAATGGTGGCAAATACTGGCAGCAACATCAGGAGAATGGCATAATGATTAAATGCGAGCGAGTGAAGCGAGTGAGCTTCAAAATTTTGACATTTCACAGTCCCAAAAACTGTCGTTTGTGGCTGTAGTTTTCGCTTTTGAAAGTAAGAGGGCGCACCGGGCGAAAACTGCTGGCAATTACTGGCAGCAACATCAGGAGAATGGCATAATGATTAAATGCGAGCGAGCGAAGCGAGTGAGCTTGAAAATTTTGACATTTCACAGTCCCAAAAACTGTCGTTTGTGGCTGTATTTTTTCGCTTTTGAAATTAAGGGGGCGCACCGGGCGAAAACTGCTGGCAATTACTGGCAGCAACATCAGGAGAATGGCATAATGATTAAATGCGAGCGAGTGAAGCGAGCGAGCTTCAAAATTTTGACATTTGACAGTCAAAAAACTGCTGTTTGTAGCTATATTTTTCGCTTTGGAATTAAGGGGGGCGTACCGGGCGAAAACTGCTGGCAACTACTGGCAGCAACATCAGGAGAATGGAATAATGATTAAATGCGAGCGAGCGAAGCGAGCGAGCTTCAAAAGTTTGACATTTTACAGTCCCAAAACTGCCGTTTGTAGCTATATTTTTCGCTTTCGAAATTAAGGGGGGGGGGGCACCGGGCGCAACAGCTGTCAGTCACTGGCAGCAACATCAGGAGAATGGCATAGCGGTTAAATACGAGCGAGCGGAGAGAGCGAGCTTTAAAATTTTGACATGTTACACTCCAAAACTGCCGTTTATAGCTATATTTTTCGCTTTTGTTTGTCCCACTTTTATGGGGGAACCATACCCCCACCCCCCCCCCCCCCTCGACGCCTCTGTATATGAGGGTGCTTTTGTTAGTGAAAGATCTACTGCACACTCTTTAATAAATTAGGGAAATATACGTCAATGTCAAAAGTGTACAAAGTTTATCGAAAGGGATCCTGTATAGCAGATCTTTTGCACGTTATGATTGCAATACAACGATCTGGTGCATAGTTCTGGCGATATTTGGACAATTTTCCATTAAGAAAGTTCGAGATTTGTCTCGGGAATTACTTGGGGGATAAATGATTTGTCTGCCTAAACACTCCCGCAAGGGCGGGGCAAATGCCCCTTCCACCCCCCCCCCCGATAGATTAGACGCCCCTGATCTTCCCTGAGTATGTATCCTGACTGAGTCATCAGTCACTGTCGTTTCTCATGAATGATTCAGGAAATGGAGGGGTTCAATTATGGCGATATAGTTTTTGTTATTGTTTGTTTGTTTATTTGTTTGTTTGTTTTTTGTTTTCGTACATATCTTGCAGATGGTCCCCAGTTACTCGCGTCATAGCATGTTTACATGTAGGCTCATACTATTTGACGTTGTCAACGTCTGAGCCATACCTCACAGTGTATGTCGATGTTACTTTCTTCGCGAGCGAGCGCTTGAGAAAATTATGTATATATTTTCCTACAAGGTATACCATTGTTCAGCTCTATTACCTGTCTGAAGGCCGGCGTATAAACGTTATGCAATATGCCAAAATTGACACAATCACATTTCTGCTTCCTCCATTTGTGACCGCGCACCTCAAAACGAACATAAAGTCGCACACTCTGATTTTGCGTGAGGACTGAAAATAAGTGAAATGGGTCAACCTAGCCGAACTTGCCATTTTCATATTTTCTGAAAGAGCGGGTCTTCTTTTACATTATGCTAAAATTTGGTATCATAAAACGGGCAGGATTGTGTGTTTTTTTAGCAGTTTATCTCGAACATTTTTGGTAGAATAGTGTGATTATGTGTGTCTTTAGAATCCCTTTTTCATTTCTGAAAAACCTTGTCCACACTCTTCACTTTCAACTCTAATAACTTTTGAAAGGATAGTGCTACTGCTTTGAAAGTTGGCATTAATTATGGACAGAATGTGTTAATGAGGCCTGCTTAATTTCAGTTTAATCTGATAATCCCTTCATTGTTGTTACTCTGGTGGTTTACTTCCTGTTTTTTGTCCCATTCATCGCACAGCCAGCACGGCTTGGTAAAGATTAAGCGCTTGAATAGACACTGTACTTCAGAGCCTCTTTTCTCAGTTCACACTTTTCCTGAGTTTGTGGTTTCTTTCCAATATTTAGATAGGTTAGGAGAGTCCATTTGATTTGAGTTGTACATCATTTTAAAGCTTAAAGTCTGCTCTTTCAGAATATGGTCTTAACTAAAAATTCATGTCTGGCGACTTTTTGTTTGTTTTGAGGTGCAGAGTCACATTTGTTTCCTCAAAATTCAGGGGGGGGGGATGATTGTACAGGCCATCCCCCCCCCCCTCCTCCATTTCGGGGGGGGGGGGGGGGGATATATCCCCCTATCCCCCCGGGATTTACGCCCCTGCATAATACATGTCAACTTTGAAAGCGGTATCATTGTCCTTTCAAAAGTAGAGTAGATACCAATTTCCCACTCATTTTCCCACTCAACTTTGACGATCATATCAAAAGTTGTGATGACGCAATTGTTGGGTGAGAAGACTACAAAAGTTCGTGACGTTCCTACAGAACAACAATATGAAAAGTCATTTTCTTCTTTATAAGCACACATTTATTTCAATTGTTATTAACCTATTTCGAGGCTTTATGAAAGGCTAGACAATTGATTTTGTTTCATTCTACAAAAGTGGACGTCATATAAACGTTTCAAAGTGACGTGAAAATGTGGTATTTTTTCCTCAGATTGAAGTTGTCAAAAAAGCTTCATATTTGGGGGTCATATATTATAGAGACGACATTTTGACATCAGTCTAAGACGTCGTTATGAGGTCTATTATCTTTTTTATTTACGTCAAAAAGACAACATATTACGAGGCTTTTCTGACGTCTAAATATGACGTCTTTTTACGTCTTCTATTTGAGCAAAACTATATCGACAGTTTACGACGACTTTCTGACGACAGCGCTGACGTGAAATTGACGCCATTCGGACGTTTCCCTGCTATCAGGGTTGGTTTACCTCCGTACTATATAGGTGCTACACAGTAAATTCAGACAGAGGGGGAAAAAGGTGATAGATACCAACTCAGCTACTTTAATTGTCCTTGAAAATTAAATGTGACCTTCCATCACAAAACCAAAAAAAAAGTCGCACCCCTCGATTTTATGTGAGGACTGAAACAAGATTAAACAGGTCAATCAAGTCAATCTTGAGTTTTTTCATATTTTCTGAAAGAGCTATTAGTCTGGTAGGAATGGGGGGTCCCCATGCACCCCCGAACACATTTTTTTAACTTACTTTTTTGTAACCCTTAGGGTGTCTAGTTAATGATTTTTTTTTGTTCCCAAGAAAAAATCGTGTCCCATGGGGGTCATTGGCGGCCATCTTGGCAGCCATCTTGGATTTTCAGGGAAAATCATTATCTTCCATAACTTTTGAACTACACAGCATAAAATTATAAATAAAGCATTTCTTCAGGGTAAACGTGACACGAGGAATCGATTGCAATGGTTATTTACGTGATTAAAGCAAGTCTGAAACAAGAAAAGCCTAAGAATATGCAAATTTCGGTGTCATTTTCACCGAAAAATACCTAAATAGTTTAACTTTTGAATTACACAACATACAGGGACAAATAAAACAGTAATTCAGAGTTAATATGGCATGAGGAATCGTTTGAGAGAGTTATTTACATGATTAAAGCAAGTTACATGCAAGAAAAGTCCAAACATGGGAGGAAAACCAGTGTCGTTTACTCTAGAAATATTCCCAAGTAGTCTATATACATACATACATGACAATCTCATATCTCCTAAGAGTAAACTAACCTCTTTTTCTTAACAGTCTGGTAGGAATGGGGGGTGGAGGGTCTCATGCACCCTCCTTTTTGTATCCCTTAGGGTGTCTATTTGATTCTTTTTGTCTCCAAGTGAAAATCGTGTCACATGGGGGGGGGGGTCATTGGCAGCCATCTTGGATTTGCGAGGAAAATCATTAATTTCTATAACTTTTGAAGTTTCCAACATACAAGGACAAATAAATAATTTCTCCAGGGTAAATTTGGCATGAGGAATCGATTGACATTGTTATTTACATGATTAAAACAATTATGATACATGAAAAATCCAAACATGCGAATAAAAAAACAGTGTTGTTTGCTCTGCCCAAATAGTCCATATACATACATGACAATTATATACCTCATATGATTGACTAACCACTAAAGTCTAAAAATGGGGGATCCTCATGCACCCTAAATTTTTGTATCCCTTCAAGGTGTCTATTAGATGATGATTTTTTTTTGTTTCCAAGTAATAATCGTGTCGGGGGGGGGGGGGGGGGAGTCATTGGCGGCCATTTTTTATTTGAGAGGAAAATCAGTAAATCACACATTGAAAGTGTGAGATAAGGTTGCCTCTGCCAGGTGGGAGCAAGGAGAAATCCACCTTGGATTTGGTCATCAGTTGCTCGCCCTCTCCCTCCATCTGTTTCAGCATGATGCTGCGAACGCCATTATGATAGACTTCTCCCGGACCTCGCTATACATTTTAGGCATGTGAATGCTTCCATGTCATCTGTCACCTCTGGCTCCACAGACCACCCATCACCAAGATTTGTGAGGAAAAAACACTCAACTTGGCATATTGTATAGTCATATTCTAATATTTTAGTAGTGTTTATTATGATATAATACTGAGCAACTTATTAGATTTCAGTAAAATACTTCTAAAATCACGAAATCAAACAACTCTCACCTGAATGCTATGTGGTATATGGGGTGGCTTTTGTTGATTCTTTAGGGGTCCAACTTTTCCCAACCCATTAAGACACTTTAATTGTTACATCTTCCCCGGTAGTCCAGATATTTTGGTATACAGTATATGAGCTCCCGTTGATTCTATATAAATGCAAGTTAATTGACATTGACAACCTGGCAATACGTGACAGTCCGTTTATTAAGAAAGATACTACATTGTAGAATGGATTAAGCAAGGACCAAGGGGATCAAGGAAATGTGTGACTGGATCCCTCACCAAAGCTACCTTGTACCTAAGTTTAGCAGCGCACTTGAGGTAAAGCACGACCCTGGTGTCCGTCTTCTTATACTGGTTAGACAGTCACTCATGGATATCGCGCCATTGTCTCTTGGAACATATCATTGTGAAACAAAAGGAATGTAACAGAAATCACATTCTCTGAAGCTTAAGTGATTCCTGTTACATTCTTTTTGTTCACCTAATTACTCATCCCAGGAGACAATAAGCTCTATCCATGAGCTGCCGTCTAACCAGGAGAAGGACACCAGGGTAGCGCTCTACCTCGAGTAGGCCTATTCCACTATTAAGCTTGGGTACAAAGCAGCTGTGGTAAGGACACCAGACACAGACATTTTCTTGATCTTCTTGCGCCATGCTCACTCCGTCACCCTCACTATCCTCCTTTGTAAATGGACTGTCGAGCATTGCCAGATTGTGAATGTTGTTGAACTGGCATACTGAATCAAAGGGAGCGGGCTACTGTACCACAATACGACATGTGCTTACAGGGGAAGATGTAACAAGTGCCTTCAAGAGTAGTGGCAAAGTCGGACCCCTAAAGAATCTACAAAGCCACCCCATGTACCATACAGCATTCAGGAGAGAGTAGTATGACATTATAATCTCTGCAATATTTTACTGAAATGTGGTAAATTGTTCAATATTACATTATAATGAACACTGCAGAAATCTTACAACATGACTTTGAAATGTGCCAATGTTTTTTCGTCCTCCACTTAAACCTTGGAGATGGGTGGTCTGTAGAGCCAATAAGAGGTGACAGAAGACATTGGAGCATTCACATGCCTAATGTATGACCATAAGAGGTGGAGAAGTCTATTTACAGCAGCATCATCCAAAGCAGATGATGGGAGAGGGCGAACAAATGACGACAAACTCCAATGTGGATTTCTTCATGCTCATATACACCTTGCAGAGACAACCTTATCCCACACATTAAATGTGTGACCCATCGCCTTGCCATCTTAAAGAGAGCTGACCAACCATTCTTCTGGTGCTCTGTATATGACTCCTTTGATTCTGGACAAGGATGGCAGAAAGTAGCCTTTGTTATGATGGAGCCAGTGTGGTCAAGTGGCCCTATCTTTCCGACTTCCCTCATTGACTTGCTTCAGAAAATTACTGAGGAAATGAAGGAGGATGAAGAAGAGGACCCAGACATTGATTACAATGATCGTTTTGATGATGACTACCGGTATAGAAATTAAAGAAGTGTGAAATGAAAACCTGATATATCGCATAACCGCTTCTGTGGTTTGTACAGTTACACAGGGTGAGCATTCAGAATACTTTTTAAGAAAAGTGAAGTCATATTGTGTTACTTTATATTTTTTCAATATACGTTAATTCCATACTTCATGAAAAGCATATACACATGTCACAAACGTTGAAATATATAGATGATGACTGGCGGCGGAGGGAACATACCCAATGTTCCACCCGAAGGGTTTGAAATGCTATTGAGGGAGGTTATAAGTGCGCTGCGGTCCATCACGTGGAAATGTTTTCCCATGGGAGAACATTACAAGAATGTTCGCCCGTGGGCCAACATAACGAATGTATACTTCCATCACGTGACTGTGTTCAGCCAATCACTAATCGGTATGTGACTAACCCTTTCAAAATATCATTATGTCTTTTGATAATAGCTTGAATATTGCGTCTTATATCAGACAACTTTTAACAGAATTCGAAAGGAAACTTAATTCCAATCAATGTGAACTTGAATTGAATGCATACAGGATGTAAGCACAAAAGCGATTCACATGCAAATATTTCTAAATTAAAGTAGCAGTAATCCACATTGATATACAGTCCCTATTCACAGGCTAGATTTCCGGCTGTCAAATGAAATGTTTCTCTTTTTGTTTTCGGACAATAAACGTTAAACAAATACATTTGAATGAACTGCTTTTTTAACTTGAGAATAAATGAAACCATTTTGGCATCTAAATTTTTGAAATCGGCTCGACATTTTGACACAGTGATTGTTTCCTTGAATATATCCCAACTCAAACTCGTTTTAAATATAAAATGAAACGAAATTGAACGCGCACAAAGAGTATCAAATTTAAGTTCCAGTTTTATCGTTGTCCATTAGTCACTTTTAAGTGTTGTGATCAACATTATTATCATGTGTCACCTCTTTTTAAGGGTATTTGCATATGAATTACCACAGTGCTTACATTCTTATTCTATTTCACCAAGTGAGGGGTGACAATGCTTGAAATTAATTTTCTCTTCAGATTCTATTTAATGTTTTTGATACAAAACAAAAAAGGCCTATTTGGGCAATGATCTAAAGACAGAGTTGTTAGTCACTTTTGTGAGGTATGCAATTTGTCATGTATGTAGCATGAAATATTTGGGCCATTTCCAGAGTAACAGCACTTAATTTTTCAGTTTTGGGACATTTCTTGTGTCAAATTTGCTTTCATTATGTAAATGACAATCTCAATTGATTCCTCATGCTGTGTTTCGTCTGAAGAAATGTTTTATTTGTCCCTGTATGTTGTGTATAGTTCAAAAGTTGAACTATTTGGGTACTTTTCAGTGTAACCGATACAGAATTTATCATATTTGGGACTTTTCTTGTATCAAGCATTTTTTAATCATGTAAATAACCATCTCAATCGATTTCTCATGTCACATATACCCTGAAAAAATGTTTTATTTTTCCTTGTATGTTGGAAACTTCAAAAGTTATAGAAACTAATGATTTTCCTCGCAAATCCAAGATGACTGCCAATGACCCCCATGTGACACGATTTTCACTTGGAGACAAAAAAAAATCAAATAGACACCCTAACGGATACAAAAATGAGGGTGCACGGGACCCCCCCCCCCTTTCCTACCAGACTGTTAAGAAAAAGAGGTAAGTTTACTCTTAGGAGGTATGACACTGAGATTGTCATGTATATATGTATATAGACTACTTGGGAATATTTCTAGAGTAAACGACACTGGTTTTCCTCGCATGTTTGGACTTTTCTTGTATGTAACTTGCTTTAATCATGTAAATAACTCTCTCAAACGATTCCTCATGCCGTATTAACTCTGAATTACTGTTTTATTTGTCCCTGTATGTTGTGTAATTCAAAAGTTAAACTATTTGGATAGTTTTCGGTGAAAATGACACCGAAATTTGCATGTTTTTAGGCTTTTCTTGTTTCAGACTTGCTTTAATCATGTAAATAACCATTGCAATCGATTCCTTGTGTCATGTTTACCCTGAAGAAATGCTTTATTTATAATTCTATGCTGTGTAGTTCAAAAGATATGGAAGATAATGATTTTCCCTGAAAATCCAAGATGGCTGCCAAGATGGCCGCCAATGACCCCCATGGGACACGATATTTTCTTGGGAACAAAAAAATTCATTAATTAGACACCCTAAGGGTTACAAAAAAGTAAGTTAAAAAAATGTGTTCGGGGGGTGCATGGGGACCCCCCATTCCTACCAGACTATATCTTCTTATTTCTAAATTTCGGATCGTGCATAAAATGAGTGGGAGAGTGTGTTTTCCAGCAATATTTCTACAACCTTTTTTTTTTTTTTTTTGCAAAGTAGTGTGATCAGGTATGACTTAGAGATCCCTTGACGTTTCTTGATATTTCTTTGCACGTCCCTTACTTTCAATTCTAATAACTCTTGAACAGGAAGTTATTATCGTTAGCATTTGATGCCACTGTTTAAATAATCCATGTTCCAAGACCCGCAAAATGGGTTATTGGTACCACCTGAGGTGGCAAAACCTTTTTGGTGTCATTTTGTTTGTCGGGCATAGATATGCTTATCAAGCTATGATAGCATTTCCAAATGAGTAGCTTAGTCATAATAAATTAATTTTTAACCAATTTGGTCTCGTTTTGATATCCCTATACTTCTGTATCGTAACTAACCGCTATACAAAGAAGAGTACTGTCTTCTCCGTATGTCCACCGGTGTTCTCTTGTAAACACGGTGCGCTTAGTCTTTATTCAAGGCAGCGAAGGGAATATCCAAAGGGTTATAATGTCCACAGCTGTCACGCGGTGCGCTTAGTCTTTATCTAGACGGCGAAGGGTATAGCCAAAGCTTAATATACAATGTGTATCCCTTTATCTAAAAACAACAACAACAACAAAGCAATTCCTCGTGAATTTTGCCGTATTTTTCAATTATTCATAATTTTCCGGTGAAAACGCTACTGTGAAAACGCTAATACCACGCCAATGTCGCTTTATTTCCATCCAACAATGAAAGATAATGCAAAAGCAATGTATCTTTACATTACAATACATTATAATAAATAATGTTGTAAATGAACAGAGTGATTTTTGTTTATTTGTTGAGAGGGTAGTATAAAGTATACAGTATAGATAATCCCTTTTATTAGGAACTTTAGATATGATAACAGTACATTGTTCTGTTTTGTTTTGTTTTTCTTTTTAGCAGTGTTTACCAGAATATTGTTGTTAATCAGGCAAAAAAAAAACAAACACTGGAATTACATGCTTTTTCATATTCATAAGAGGTTTCTCATTATCTCATCAAAAAATGTTTGAAACCTGAAATTATGTCTGAACCAAAACTAAACGATCCCTTTGATATGTTACTCACCACCTTATCACATTCTTTCTAAATTATTGCCATTACTGAAACGTGGCTGTATAAACACTCACCTCCATTATTTGACATCAGTCATTATAAACTTCTCCGTAACGATAGAAAGTATGGTAAAGGACGCGGTGTTTTATCGTATGTTAACAATTCCCTGTCATTTAAGTTGAGACATGATATTTCTTTTTCCCAGGGTAATGCAGAGTCCTTATTTAAACATGCAAAGAGTAGAGATTGTATTATTCGAGTAGTCGATAAACCTCCTATCAGTAATAATGATAATTTTCTGCAAGGTTTGGATTCGACATTATCATGTGTCTGTAGAGAGAATAATGGATTATGTTCATGTTGTTGGTGATTTCAATATTGATTTATTATCAAATGATCGAGTATCTAGTCAGTTAATAGTAAATAATTCATATTCCATTTCTTTTGAAATACTTTTACATAATCGGACTAGAATAGCACAACAAACATCTACTCTTCTTGATAATATATTCACCAACTTGTGCCGCACTTTCTCCTCATCAGGTATTCTTTACTCTAGTATATCAGACCACCTACCTATATTTACAGTCTTTTCTGAGATGAAGCAGCAAAGCAAACTCAGCACTACAGAAACTCAATTGACTCGGAAGTTTACCGCCGAGAAAAAGTGCAAATTTGAATGTTGATCTCAGCTATGAGCGTTGGGACAGTGTATCGTTGGAAGAAAATGTGGATGAAGCCTTTAATGTTTTTATGACACGTTTTCAGTATTATTTAGACAAAAAATATACCCACAATCAAAAGGCATTATAAACGTAAATGTAGATTTAATCCTTGGATAACTAAAGGAATACTGAATTCAACAAGAAGGAGGAATATGTATTATAAAATGAGTATTAGAAATCCCACTGTGAGTAATATAAATAGATATAAGGTTTTATGTATTATTCGTTTGTCTAAGAAATCATACTTCGCTTCTTAAGTTCGAGAATGTAAATGTTAATGTTTCAGCTATACAAGATGGAAAATTATAAATGATGTACTTGGTCGTTCAAAAGAATCAACAACATAAAATAGTTTCAGTCAAGGAGATCATGCATACCATAAATCAATAGATATTACAAATGTTTTTAACTCATATTTTATAATTACTGGACTTAAGATAATCAAGCTTCAAAGGTGCCAAGCACAAAGGTAGATTTTAAATATTATTTGGAAACCCCATGTGAGTTTCTATATTTTTTGTTCCAGCAACATAAAGTGAAATTATTCAAGTTGTTAATTCGCTCAAATGTAATGATTCAGTAAGTCATGATGATATAAATAATGATCTTTTAAAGAAAGTAGTTTTGAATACATTATTGTTACCCCACTTACTCATATTGTCAACTTATCATTGCGTATACTGGTTTTATTCCAAGTAAAATGCAACTTGCCAAAGATAGCTATTCATAAGAAAGAAGATGCTTCCCTTATAAGCAATTACCGTCCTATGTCTATTCTCTCTAGTTTGTCAAAAGTTCTCGAAAGAGTTTTATATAAGAGACTGTACGGTTTTCTGATACAAAATAACTTACTTTCGTCTTGTCAATATGGTTTTTAGGAAACACAACTCAACAGACGTAGCTCTTATTGAACTCTGTGATAAGATTTCTCTTTCATTATCTAAGAAAGAACATGTGTTTGGAGTAGTTATGGACCTCAGTAAAGAGTTTGATACCATTGATCATAGTATGTTGTTAGGAAAGATGAATGAATGTCTATGGTATATGAGGAACTCCTCTTATGTGGTTTAAAAACTTGAAAACTAAAAAATCTTTGTGACCGAAAACAATATACTATCTATAATAACCTTTACTCTGATGTATTACCAATCAAATGGGGGATTCCCCAAGGTTCGATCCTGGTGCTTTTGTTATTTCTTATATACATCAATAATATCTGTAATTAATCCTTTGTTTGCCCTTGATTGTCAAAACCAAAGAGGTTCGGTAGGTTTTTTTGTTTTGTTTGTTTTTTTACCCTTTTTACCCATGTAATTTTGTAACTTTGCCAGGGCATCTCGTACACTCATCCTTCTGCCAATACTTCGAGTTCTAGTTCAACTTTGTACAGGATGTGGCGCAAGTTTAATGCACTCAAAACTCCAAGGAATTCATTCAAATTTACGTCTTGCTAGGGCCCGGTAGGCGAGGCAGAAACACTCACTGATAAAGTACCTATAACGTTGGGTGCGTTTATCAACTCTTTTTCTGGGCAGAAACAGGTTTTCCAAACGGCTTTCAAGGAATTTTTACGAGTTGATAAACGCAAAGCTGTTTTGATTATGGGGTTTGGAAAGCCTTTTCGAAAGCCCCAAATTTGTGCTTTCAGAAACAGGTTTCAGAAACAGGTTCCAGAAACCTGTTTCTAGAAGCCCTTTGAATCAAGATAAACTCAAAGCTCTTTTGAAACGGCTTTGTACTGCGGTTACAGTATATGACCCCTTCTCCTCAAATTGCGCAATGCAGCTGCGAAGTGACAAGGCCAGTTTTCGTGTTCGCGATGAGTTGATAAACGCAACTATTTTGGAAGCCGTTTCTACAGGGCTATGGAAACGGCTTTTGAAAGCCGTTTCATACAGGGAAAAGATGATAAACGCAGCCTCTGTTAAATTTTGCAAACGGCTCCAAAAAGTACCTTCCAGTGAGATGCTGGCAACTGAACTCCAAACAGTTTTGGCGCCGTGACAGCTGGTAACGGATGCTGCAAAAGTAGCCATCTTGGCAGTCGCGCTGCGCTGCGCCGCGGTCGGTACGGTAGCTACATTGTAGCTAGCTAGCGCACTACCTATGCACGTGAGCCAAAAAGGTAGCTAGCATGCAATGCATGCTATAAAACGTAGCCTGCGGCCCCGCGCGACCCGAACACGATAACGACGGGTCGATGAGATGAAAAAACATTTTTAGACTTTTTTTTTTCACTCTTTCTTTAGCTTAAAATAGATAATTTTTGGTTTAAAACCGTTCACAAATTTGCAGAAGATGAAATTTGTGGAAAAAATAAACTTGAAAGAGCAAAAAAAAAAAAAAAAAAAAAAAAAAAAAAAACGACCCGAAATTTCCGTGATTTTCGGTCGGTCGCGAAGGGCAAACAAACCACTTTTTAATTTTTTTTTTGCCTTACTTCATTTCATTTTATTTGCAGACAATACCAATGTATTTCTCTCTGATCATAATCATAGTCTCATTGTCACTATGAATACAGAATTATCCAAAGTCTCCGAATGGTTCAGAAGCAATAAATTATCATCAAATGTAGAAAAGACAAATCTAATACAGTTCAAAAGTCAACGATCACTAAACAGTGGCATTCATTTTGATATTATTATTGATGATATGAAAATTGAACGGAAAGAAAGTACGAAGTGTTTAGGCGTTGCCCTGGATGAGAAGTTGAACTGTAATCTGCATATAGCTAATGTTGTGACTTCTGTAGCACGCGGAGTTGGAATATTTTATAAACTTAGACCATACATATCAAGCTCTACGTTGTTCACCATTTATAATTCCATTATCCTGCCTTATATTTCTTGCTGCAATATCGTTTGGGCTTGTCAGAAGACTAAACTCAACTCACTGCTTCTCCTTTAGAAAAAAAAAAGCTGTCCGTATTTGCATGAACTCTGATTACTGGCCTCATGCAAACCCATTGATTTTTTTTTCAATTGCGTACACTCTCCTTAAACGACATTGATTACCTCCAAAGTGTTGTCTTTATAAATAGATTCCATTCCCAAGAACTCCCCACCAACCTGTTAAACATGTTTCGTTTTAATTCGGCTTTTCTTATTTATTCAACCAGAACCTCGACAAACGTGCACCTAGAGAATCCAAAAACTGCCCTTGCCCATCGACTCATACGACATGCCCGTCCTGACATCTGGAATTATCTTTCTCATGAAGTACGACGGTGCCAATCAAAGCATACTTTTAGACGACTAGTGAAGAATACCCTTCTTTGCAAATATGTTTAAGCATTACCATTTGCATGGTTCTTGCCTGCCCTCTTGCCCAAGTGCTGCTCCACAGGCTTACTTTGTCATACGTACATCACGTATACATAATAGCAGCAAGTCTTTCTATGTTTCCAGAATTGTCAATCTTGTATACCTTTAATCACCATGATAGAGAGTACCCCTTTTCTTATTTCTTCCTCTCTTTTTTTTTCTTTCTTTCTCTCTCCTTCTCTCATTTCCCTATCTATGAACAAACTGAAAGCCCATATTACATTTTTAAAGGGGATGGCAAGTACCTGATCAGTGAGAATCAGTGGGAATGCTGGGGGATGATTGCTCCAATCCTTGTGAGATTTATTTAAGCGTACATATCTATTGTTGTGTGAAAATTATTTCCTTCAGAATGGTCTCATGTCCAAGTAATGTGCAGTTTAATGTTAAAGATCGCCCCGTCAATGTACAAGCATGCTAACCTGGAAACAGAACAATACTCTTAAATGAATCCCACAAAAATTGGAACAATCTTCCCCTGGTATTCCCACTGAATCCCACTGATCAGTTACTAGCCATCCCCTTTAATACATGATGTTTATGTACATAATATGTGTATGTTATCCATACTGGACGTCCCAGTCAAGCTTCTCATAGCTTAACCAAGCCTCTCCATTACCTTAGAAAGACTGGGAAGAATAGTGATAGGACGGTACTTAAGAGGAATCATCTTTTATGTATGTTGGAATATTTTTTGCAATTTTCCATGCATTCGGAAATACACCAGTTGAGAGGGACAATTTACAAAAATGTACTAAAGGTGTCAATATATTACCAGCAATTTGCTTTAAGAAAGACGTGTTCATTTCATCATCACCAACTGCACAACTTAATTTCAATGAATGTACAATGTCAATGATCTCACTATAATCTGTTGGTTTAAAAAAAAAATATTGAATTATCATTTGACGTACCTAAATACTGCGAGAAATCTGTTTATGTGGGAACTATTTTGGAAGCTTGACTATGACCTATATTAACAAAATACTCATTAAAACAGCACGCCACATGGCTAGAATCAAAAAGTGTTTGTCAGTCACGTGTAATTTGAAATGTTGACACCTTCTTTTGCTTACCAATAACCTCATTAATAATTTTCCAAGTGGCTGACATGTTTCCAGTAGCATTTTAAAGGCTTCCGTGTAATACATTCTGCGGGAAAGCCTTATAATTTGTGTCAATTTATTTCTATATAATTTATATCGATCAACATTATTATTAGGATACCGTTAGCTGTATTTATATGACACATTTCGTTCCTTAATTGATCGAAAAATCCCCTTTGTTATCGAAGGATTTCTAATTTTTCGATTTTTTTTCTTTTCAATTGTGTTTGTGAAAATAAGAAAGAAATATATCATAAGCAATATTTGGGTCTGCGCAAAGTAATACATCATCCCATGTTACCGTGATTAAATTGCTGTTTAGTAATGATATAAAGAGTTTGTTCGCAAAAACCGATAAGTCCATTTTTGAAGATTTTGAAGTACAGTCTCTGTCATAAGGTACAAAATAATATCTTTTAAATGATTTATTGGTCACCATATATAAAGGTACATTTTCTTAAGTTATGGTCAAAAGAATCACAAATTTTCTTTTTTTTCTCTTTATTTTTCTTAACCTTTAATCGCAAATATTTCCATTTGACAAATATGGACTTATCGGTTTTCGCGAACAAACTCTTCAATTATATTTTCTGATGTGAATTTGCGCGTTTTCCTTACGTTCTGTTTGCTTGACATAGGAATACTGTGTGTAGTCACAGATGAAAAATAAAGGTAAATGATCAAAAACATCACTATACAGTAGACCAGATTTTGAATAATCTGTATCGATATTTGTACAAATGTGACCCGCTACAACAATATGGTCCTAAAGTCGCGCACGGTCGAAGCCGTGAAAATCGAGTTTGAAGGTAGAGCATCAAAATTGCTCAAAACTTACGATTTTCTGAATTTGACATGTTATTAGAGTCTGACATGTCTTCTATCATCTGTTGAAATTTTGAAGCAAAATGATGAAAGGAAAGACCAAAAAATAGCGTTTTTCTGGGCCATGTTTTTTTGGCGTTTCAACGAAGCAGAAACTGGTTCGCACATTTGGATTGAGCGCCACACATAGGCTCCGCCCCTAACAACGACCAGAGTGATCTCATTGGTCAGTTTGCTGCTTGCCGCTAACCGAAGCGTGAAGCTCGCACACTGCCCAGTCGACTTGTGCGTGCGGGCGGGTTGCGCTATGCCTAGCCGCTTCTCCTGACATCCTGGTCACTGATTGGTCGGTGAGGAGACCGCCGACGCTGTGTTTGAATGAGCATTTCTGGGGTTGCTAGGGCTTAACTTCTATTGTCCGGAGGTGAATACTGACTTGCGTGTCTCTTGATTGTGATTGCGTCGCAAGGAGAGCTTTTAGGGCGCTTTTCTCGAAACAGTGATTTCCCAGACGTCTTGACATGCTCTCTTTTAAACATCGATATCTCCGCAGCCGATTATTTTTATAAGACGTGTTATATATCAATTTAAAGCAGAAAGATTGGGAAATTGTGTCATGCAATTTTCAAATAATCGACCTCGCCCGACTTTAGGATCATTTTGTTGTAGCGGGTCACAAATATTATTAATCAACGTTGATGAGTTGACCGTGATTCTTGAAGGCTTATAAATTGTGATATTACTAAAATTTGCTTATTTATTTTCTTGATTCAAAAGATCAATATTAAAATCGCCCATCAAGTATACATCTTTGTTTTCCTGATTAATCAACTCTAATAGAACATCAACATTTTCCAAAGATAAATTACTATCTGTATGAGGGGGCCTAGATATTACACAAAATATTATATTTCTTCTATTGTACATATAAATTTAAACAGACATGCAATCAAATTCATTTCCGTTGTATATCAAATCAGGCCTTACTACGATAAAGAGTGTGAAAGGAACAGGGCGACTCCCCCTCCTTGTCCGCATTTTCTATCATAACGGACAACAGAATATCCATCAATGTTATTCTACGGGGGAGATTTGTCGTTAAGCCATGTTTCTGTGACACCAATAACTGAAAACTTCATATCAATCGCTGATAACAGTAATTGCATATTTTCATACTTTCTTAAAAGACTGCGAACATTAACGTGATATACACTGAAATAATGTTCATTATTAATAAATTCTGAATAATAAACTCGTCAGGTAAGTAATACCGACATTGGACATTTTCGTGTGGACATAAATTAAAATCATCCATACTTAAAACAAGAGCAACAAATAGACCATGACATGGTCGTGAACATATGCTTAGGAATTGCTGAAAGCAGACAAGAAGAGAAAGAGAGAATATAGCAAGTCATCCAGAGTATAGATTGTTTACAAATTACTCTCGTGAGAAGTGGCCGCATCGGACAGTTGAGATCTCACAACAAAGATCGTTGCTATATCATCTCTCCCTGCAGACAATAAACATCAGAAGTCAAATTGTATCTTTGGAAAATTATTGAGTATATAGTATTTAATACTATATACACAATATACATCGTACACAATGTTATATTTGATATAACTATACACACATAATATTTACATATTCGCGGTATAGATCGACTCAGAGATTGACAGAAAAAGAAAGGCGGAGAGGTGGATGATCGGGAAAAGATAGAAGTAGACATAAAGAACATGATTATGACGTAATGAAGGAGTTATTGAGAAGCAATACAGTACTCATACCGAAGTGATCTAACTGGAGGAAAGGAAGTTGTGCGGGACTCCTGTTCGGTTCCTCCATGTTAACTTAGCAACTTGCATTGTTCTTAAATATCAATTTTTCGTACACTTTTATTTCAACTTTCCAAGCCGTTTCACACACAAAAAAAATGTACTAGACCGTTTGATTTCACATTTAGAAATGCAAAATCTCACTGCGTTCCGTCTTCAATGCAATGTATGATAAAATTTGACGATATGTAATAAATCATATGAACCGTTTCGATGCATTCATGCACACTGTGGGGTACAGTTTTGTAAAGAAAATTGTATAGGGAGAAAAATATACAACACTGTCCAATTTGATGCCAAATGTGCGATAACATCGAATTGAGTCCTAAAGAATTATATTTTTACAGTATTGAAAATGCAGAGGACCATCTTCACGTTATCACCAACACCGAACTTGAAATTACATAATGCCTGATCATTTCCAGGGGCTGGTGGTATGCAGCGAGGAAGCGCGTAGGTTCTAAATTGCTAGAACGACTAGCGGTTATAGCTCGGCTCAGCAGACGACAGACGTCACAATTTTTAGGTCAACCTGCTAACATCAACTGTTTTTATGTTCGGGATAATCGAGGTGCTACTGTTGAAATAATATAAACACCAGCAGTTGCACGGGACAAATTTGAAATCATGGTGCATTATTAAATCCCTTTTTATTGAGTCCCGAAGAAATTATTTTAAAAAAAGCTTAAAACCAATTCAAAGTTTGAAATATTGTAATAGATTATGACAGCAAGTAAATTGGCAGAGTAGTAAATTGCCCGTGTAGGATAAAAATAACCGTTACGGATTATAATTTGAGTCTTGTTTTGAACCACAAGTGCATCTTTTCTATGACTGAAAGTTATTGCAATCTCACTGTATAGACTGGATGAAAATTAACCTCACAGAGATCTATTGATTTATATGATATTCATTTATATATATAAATAAATATATATATATATAAATGTATATATATATATATATATCACAGCAAAATAATTCAAACAAATGCAATTGAGTATTGCGGAAAGTTTCGCTTTAATAGATCATAGCCATGTGTGTATGTGTGTGTGTGTGTATATGTTGCACCTCCGAGGGCGCAAGTGATCCTAGAACAAAAGACGAGGAGAGACAGAGGTGGTTGATTGGTGTTGATGGTAGCCAGATACTGAATAGCCATTATTATTCCAAATAATCGTTCAACCAACAGATATACCTGTATACATATACGGTTCTACAAAGAACATGCACACATCATATCATTCTAATTCCGTTAAAGAATGTGTACATAAATATCATATAATGGTACTAATTCCTCAGGATTACAACTTAACACATACATATGTCGTGACAATTATCTCTATACATGTCCGTTAACTAATTTTCTTGTTACAACTGAAGTCATAATTCGGGTAAGACTATCATAATTATAATACATAGTAAATTTGGATGTAAAAGATTAAGGATCACAATATTATATAAACACAGAATCTCCTTTAAAGATAATAAAAAGTTTTGGTACCTCAAAAGTTTCCCTGAATTTCCTTGTCTTAGTTTGTGTTTCAGATTAAAGTACCTTTCATATAACTAACACTGTGAGACTTACTCGCCCCAAAGTGCTCTCATGTCTTAGTAATTATGCAATTAACTGCGACCAGCAGCCCCATACGCATAGCGACCAGCAGCCCCATACGCATAGCGTAATCGGGCTTCGCATTGTAGCATTCAGGATCATGACAGATTTAGTATCGCGGGTAAATGTCAACTTAAAATCCCAAAATTTCTTCAATTTGAAGACTTACCAATTAAGTTGAAGTATTGAAAACAGGCTTCGGGCAACGTTTGGTTCTGCCAATAGTCCCTTTCTGTTCGAATTGATGACTGAATGTGACTCGGTCGAGAGGACCTTGGGAGAGCTACATACACTGAATACTACAGCCAGTGCATGCGAACACATCACATGCGCACAAATTTCAAATCCATGAACGGATAAGATGTGGGACACTTTGATTGATAGTGAATTCAAACGATATAGCAAGGGATAGCCTCTTGTTTGCTTAGTTGTCCATAACATTTACCCATGCACAAAATAATAAACAATAATATTATAAGGTGTGATGCAATAACAATATTTTACTGTTATCACAATCATCATTAATCAGTTTTGTTACCACCGGTAGAATGTTTGTTTTTTAACTGATTCACCAATCATCAACAACACATTTTTGCCATATATATAATAACTTTATCCATTTATACAACAAAATGGTACATGTGTAGGGTGACTTGGAAGGAGGGGGGGGGGGGGGATACCAAAGATATCGATCCAAAATGGTGGTTCCCAGTTTTGTATCCAACTCAAGCACAGTTTCAGGGTGTAACAGATAATTGTGAGTAACTACTGTATCTGGCAAGCAGGGGGAAAAGACGGAAACTCTCCCTGTTATATATTTTGTGGCTGACACATATAAGAGAGCCTCTCCGTTCCTCGCTGGGTTGTTTTCAGAGTTTGCTGATAAGAGAGGAGTGAGATTACCCAAGCGGAGAGGAGCGATGTTCCTCCCGCTTACAGAGCTAGTCTGTGTCTCAGCCCCCTTTTCAAGTCTAAAAGCTACTGATGACTGACACATGTACATGCATTTCTATGTATACTACCAACTGAAATGTATTGGAATGGTTACAAGCCTTACATTTCATAATTATATACACTGTACCTACATCAATCCTACATTACGGTTATAATCATACTTGATATTCATTTATGAAGTTTAACTTGTCAAGAGCGATAAATCTTATATAATAAACTTCAAATTACCTGTTACATTAAAGCCATTGAGGACCAGATTGAGAGACTAGTGCCAGGCAGTAGCAAATCCTCCCATGCTATCCAAGCATGATCTCATTCACAACATCTGGCGCCACTGGACGTTAACCTTGGAGTGACCATTTTAGTCTTCTACCTCCCACCAAGTAATAGTTGGGGGTCCCGTTAACATCTCAAACGTCTGAATGTTTGTAACCATGCTCTCCTACAGAACTTATGTATCTACACACAGCCTAGTATAGATGTGTTCACACCAAGGATTACTCTTAGCAGAATGTGTTTGCACTGGTAGCTATAGCACTGGATACGGTCTTTCACATCTGAAATCTAATCCATCCAACATGCCACTGAGTATGCCTATTACAATAAAGCCAAACCCTCTTTATGTTTTACATTGGTACACGGTTAATGAAAAGTAGGATACCTGTACAATATGCTTTTGATACTACCCATCAAGACAAAATAGTCTGGGTTAGCTTGGAACAGAGCAACTACTCAGATGTCTCAGAATGGAGAAATAGTATACTTATGACAGATCTGATCAAAAAATTACAATACATTATTTACAACAAAATACATATTCAAGTCACAATCATTCACACATCTCCATAATTTACCATTTGTGTTATAGTGTATGCCAATAGTAGAGCGGTTAAGCCCTCAAAATCACGAGAATTGTGCAAAATTTGGCTAAAGCATGACATTTTCACCAGTGTTAGTACATACCATAAGATTTATTTTAAGATCGGGAGGTAAGTCTGATTTGACCTCTGATGACCTCCAGACGTCAATGTACTTTAGATATCAGAATATTGATGTTTGGAGACATTTGTGAATGATAGCTAGATGCGGTTATGTTGCACTAAACATGCATTTATACCACAGAGAAATAATTTTCAGATTCAACAGAGCACTGACAGGTTTTTACCTTTGACCTCTGATGACCTCCAGAGGTTAATGAACTTTAAATATCAGAATATCGATGTTTTTAGACATTTGTGAATGATATATGTGGTTATGATTCACTAAACATGCATCTATACTTCAGGGAAACCATTTTCTGATTCCACAGAGCATTGACAGGTTTTAACCTTTGACCTCTGATGACCTTTAGAGGTCAATGACCTCAAAATATCATATTGATCTGTGATGTCATTGGTTAATGGTAACCATGCATTGTTAAGATGTAAAAAACAAGCATATCTGTCTGACAATGAAATTGTCTTCATATTCTAAAGAGCAGACAGGTTTCTACCTTTGACCACTGATGACCTTGAAAGGTCAATGACCTCAGAATATCAGAATATTGAACTATGACATCATTGGTGAAAGGTCAAACATGGTAAAGATGTACAAAACAAGCATATCTGTGTACAATGACATTATCTTCATATTCCAAGGCACACAGACGAGTTTCTGTCTTTGACCTCTGATGATCTCGAGAGGGCAATGACCTCAAAGTATCAGAATAGTTTGGCATCATCAATGGTCAACATGATGATGTTCTAGAGAGCATTCGTAGGCCCTGGTTATTAACGAGCCATTACCTTTCACCTATGAAAATCACACAAGGTCAAATACCTCTCATGAAATGTGAGGACATTAATATTGATATTGCGATAGTTAATAGTTAATTGTTTATAATGTAGGGCTTACAAACCATGCATTTCTGTTACCAAAAAAGTGGCTACTCATTCCGCAGAACTTTTCAGGTAATTATCTAAGTCGGGTATGTGCACAGAGCAAGGGGTGTCAGTCTGTTTTCACGTGGGGTGGGGGGACTTGGAAAATATGTGTATGCATAAGTTCATGGTGCAAAGGAATGAAGCGGAGGGGGAGGGGGAGGGTGTGGGTGGGGGATTGGATTTCTGCAGTTTTAGACCTGAAATCAGTGATTCAGTGCAGCTCTTGTTTAGCTTATATGGAAGTTGATGGGGTGTGCCCTCCCAAAGACGAAGTTTTTGATTTTTTTTTAGAATCTGATGCATACGTTTTGGGGAATATTTGGACAATTAGGGATCGCCAAAGTGTACCAAGTCTATATGGATGGGAACCCAGCAAGGGCGGCGTTGGCGAGGGTAGGGTATTCCACTCCCATTCGAGAGAGCTCTTGTATTTTGAGAAATGAGATTCAACGACCTGGCACACATGCACTTCTGAAGGAATACCTCGAAATTTGTATCAAAAAGGTGTAGTAAGTCAGCCATCTCGAGGGAGACCAATCGACAGAAGGATGTGGGTGGAGGTATCCCCCATGAATATTAGCGATGATCCTCTGACCTCTTCAGGATATTGAAAGATATGCATCAAAATGTAAGAATATTGATGTCTGGTCTCATTGGTTTGTAATAGCCAGCTGTTTATGAAATAATAATTACACAAAAAAGTGCATTGTGTGTGTGTGTGTGTGTGTGTGTGTGTGTGTGTGTGTCCAAAATTGTATGCAGACTATTCCACACACAGTTCAATTTTGACTTCCATCTAGGACAATGAGCAGTTACTTTTTTCTCAACTACACTGTAATATCAAAATCTATTGAAAAAAACACGGTGGTGGCTGTGTCTAACACATTATCATTCTTTTTCGTTGGAGATCCATGCCGGATGGTCAAAACAAACATAAAGAACAGATATCTCAGACCTAATTGTTGTAACAAAGCATCATATCCTCATATACCCAATCCAACCCTCTATGCCCAGATAATGTAAACCATCCCAAGGACTTACTTGGAGCTTTAGAATATCCTTTGCCAACAGAGACATCCGAACCTTTGCAGTGCCGACTAAGATCTACCATGGAACTGATTGGTATTGGCTCTGCATCATTGACAGCAGATCTCTTTTCCTATTCTCTTTCTTCTACTTCTTCTTCTTCGTCTTCTTCTTCTTCTTCATTATAGTGTGTAATCTTGTAATGGTCTGCCATGGAGCCTTTTCTTAATTGGTTAAAAAAAAGGTATCCAAAGAGCTATATGAAGCAAAAAACAGCAAACAAAAACAAAAACAAAAAGAGAGACATTTGTATCTTTAATAGCAGAGCTAAATATTGAGTATCTCTCTCCTGAAGTATTTCAAAGAGATACAAGAGACAGTGGCCTAGAGTAGCGACCACCTTTTTTGGAAGTATAGGCCTACTTTGTGTTCTTGCAAATGATGCCTGACATTTTTGGTCATTGGCCCTTTTTGAAGAATGCAGCAATGGAGCCACAACTTCCTGCGGAGTGGATGTTATGGAGTTCTTGATGCAGAACATCATCGCTGAATTTGCCTGTGCTGTACTTTCTTACAGGGATTGCCATTGTAGCTTTTTTTTTTTTAAAGTGTGGCTGTAACACTGCTTGTTTTGCATATGATGGTCATTGCAGCTGAAGAGTGCATATCTTCTCTGGATCATTCCAAACTTCATGATGTTTCCCTGGGTGAATGGATCCCAGATGATGCATGCATATTACAGGACAGTCAGGACATGGAGTAGCAAGACACCTGGGCCCCATTTCATAAAAGATGTTAGGATGGCAACTCTTGCTGGAATGGCAACTTCCAATAGCAACAGCCAATCAGGAAGCTTAATTCTTGTCGTTACCATGACAATTGCCATTCCAGCAGGAGTTGCTATCATATCAACTTTTTTATGAAACGGGGCCCTGAACTTTATGATATCTTCATCTGGAGAGAGTCTTTGGTTGAAGTATAGCCTTTTTAAGCTGCTGTGGCGATGTGATTGCAGCTGAGCTTCCTATTGGAGTAGACTCCAAAAATATTTTCCACAATTCACTTTCTTCATGGTTTGCCATGAATGCTTATTCTATTCCCTGGGTAGGTCTCGGATGGCAATAGCTAGTTGCAATACACAGGATTATTTTGCTTCATGTGGAATGCATGTTGGGCCTCACAGTATGTCGAACTTTTCAAGATGGTCCATGACGTCGCAGCAGTGGACTGTATACTCCAGGACCATGAGTCATTCATCGCAGTCATACTGTAACAACCCACCAGCTTTACACTGGCCAATACAGGCCCATCAGCTGGAAACTATGCAAATATTGCCCATGAGCTTGACACTTAGGCAAACCAGTCCCATAATGAGTCCGACACATGGGGGAAAAGATCTATGAGACCTGCACTGAATAGATTAAACGCTCTGATGTATATCAGTCTCGTGGGCCTTGTTTTCCTCGAGTGTCGAGATAATGGCCATATTTGCCTATATTTGCTAGTCTGCATAACTAACCCAAACATAACATTTATCTTTGAGGTCACTGCCATCACTCAAGAAACTTAAGCTTTATTTCTGAAATAATTGACCTCTCACATTCCAGAGACCTGTTACTATAAACCAATGCTCTGTGGAATATGCATACATACTTTGATCAAAACGTCAATGCGTAATTTGTACATGATTGAGCATTTACGATTAAACCAATAAAGCCAAACATCAATACAGGTAAGCCTACACATATTCTGATATTCTAAAAGCTCAGTGACCTCTCATCCTGAGAGGTCAAAGTTGGATATAATGCACAGGCTAATGACCAATGTTCCATGGAATGACAAGATTCTTCTATTATAGCATAAATGTTAATAGCATAATGCATGATTGTACATCGGGTAAAAGCTGACCATTGACTATACATAAAATTTCAATATTATGGTATTTTTAGGTCATTGACCTGTCACCTTCCTCAGAGGTCAAAGGTAGAGACACGTGAGTAATTTCTCTTGCTCTGTGGAATAGGAAAACAATTCAATTGTAATACAAATGAATATGACATCTTAATCATGTTTATCGTCACCCAATTGCACCAAATATGTTCTGACATTTTGAGGTCATTGACCTCATCATAGGTCACCTGAGGTCATCAGAGGTCAAAGGTAGAAATCTGACTTGAAAGGCTCAGTGGAACATTGAGGCAATTCCTCTTACAAAAATTAGTTTTTAGTACATAATTATCGTGTTTCAGTTACGAGTGATGCATTCGAATATCAATTTTCTGACATTTTGAGGACATTGACCTCTGGAGGTCATCAGAGGTCAAAGGTAGAAACCTGTCAGGGCTCTGTGGAACATAAAGACAATTTCACTGTGACAAAAATAAGTTTTAGTACGGTACATCATTACTGTGTTTATCATTAACAAATGACGCAAAATATCAATTTTCTTAGGTTTGAGGTCATTGACCTCTGGAGGTCATCAGAGGTCAAAGGTAGAAACCTGTCAAGGCTCTGTCGAACATAAAGACAATTTCACTGTGACAAAAATTAAGTATTAGTACATCATTACTGTGTTTATCATCAACCAATGACGCAAAATATCAATTTTCTTAGATTTTGAGGTCATTGACCTCTAGAGGTCATCAGAGGTCAATTCAGACTTACCTCCCGATCTTAAAATTAATCTTATAGTATGTACTAACAATGGTGAAAGTTTCATGCTTTAGTCAAATTTTGCACAATTCTTCGGCTTATCTGCTCTACTAAAATCACAATTACCAGAGAGTAAAATATGAAATTTGGTTACCTAGAACAAAAGACGAGGAGAGACAGAGGTGGTTGATTGGTGTTGATGGTAGCGAGATACTGAATAGCAGCGTGGCTTCCAGGGGTAACACTTTCTCCACCACTGACTTCTTCTCGTGTCTGCTGGACTCTTCCATTATTTAAATGGGGGGGGGGGGTGGGGGTGTCTATCTTGCAAATTTCTGTGGTGCTTGTATAATATCAAATCTGAGATCTTTTGATACTTGAATATTTTGAGGTAGGATGGGCTGCGAGTGAGGGGTTATGGGTGGACATTTGGGCAAATTTAATATAATCAATGGGGAATATATGACAAAGGGTGGACATTTATTGGGACATATACATGATGCTTAATGAGGGATATACCATGTATGTGTGTGGGTGTGTGACAACTTCAATCTTATTATTTTTATGAACAGTCCGCACCGTTAATAGTTTTTTTTTTTCTTTTACCCATTTTCTTAAGACGGTCACAACTTCTTACTCGGACGGTTCGTTATTCCGGAGATTCGTTAATCCAAAAACGAAATAAGTTTCGGGATTCCGAAGGTTGGTAAGCATTTTGGTTTGTTTGTTTGTTTGTTTTTTTCTGTCCATTTTCTTATTCATTCTGGAATAAACGAACCTTCAGAATACAGAAATTTCGGAAAATCACCAAAAATGTTCCCATTAAGGAGCCATCATTTGTGGATTCACAAACATATAGGCTTATAATCTAAATGATTCAGAATAATGAAGCTTGGGAATAACGAATGTTCTGAATATCAAAATAACACCAACCCTACAAACATAATCATAGCCTGAAATCAAACCTACAGATGCTTCAGAGTTCCCTTTAGATCGAACATAAAACAAGACGAAAAATAGGGTATCGATAGTTTCTCAGGGTAACAACAATAATATCATGATATAAATCGCGTGGTATTATGGTAATTACAATAATTATTGCTGGTGGTCATTGCACCCCCATTGACTTGCGTTAAAACATTGCGGAGATATTTTTTTTAATTATTATTATATAAAAAAAGGTTGTGCCCTTGAGGCATCAGATTTTAGCTTGTAAAGTGCTGAACTTCCTTTTAATGGTTTTGATGGGGAAAGAAATTGCTAGAACTAAATAACCAACCACAGACATGATGATATTTCGCACACAGACCAAGTGGAAATTTATGATGTCATTACATTATCACAAATTGTAATTTGAATAATATGTGGTTGCTACTTATTTAACTGGTCGTTGAAAACACAAGAAGCTTGTGTGTTTTGCAAGGTCTTATTTATTTTCAAATAATGTCTGATTTTCATAGGATTATCTTATTTGTGACCCTGCACCTCAAAACAAACAAAAAGTCGCCAGACATGAATTTTGAGTTAAGACTATATTCTGAAAGAGCAGACTTTAAGCTTTAAAATGATGTATAACTCAAATCAAATGGACTCTCCTAACCTATCTAAATACTGGAAAGAAAGCACAAACTCAGGAAAAGTGTGAACTGAGAAAAGAGGCTCTGAAGTACAGTGTCTATTCAAGCGCTTAATCTTTACCAAACCATGCTGGCTGTGCGATGAATGGGACAAAAACAGGAAGTAAACCACCGGAGTAACAACAATGAAGGGATTATCAGATTAAACTGAAATTAAGCATGCCTAATTAACACATTTTGTCCATAATTAATGCCAACTTTCAAAGCAGTAGCACTATCTTTTCAAAAGTTATTAGAGTTGAAAGTGAAGAGTGTGGACAAGGTTTTTCAGAAATGAAAAAGGGATTCTAAAGACACACCTAATCACATTATTCTACCAAAAGTGTTCGAGATAAACTGCTAAAAAACACACTTTTCTGCCTGTTTTATGATACCAAATTTTAGCATAATGTAAAAGAAGACCCGCTCTTTCAGAAAATATGAAAAAGTCAAGTTCGGCTAGGTTGACCCATTTCACTTATTTTCAGTCCTCACGCAAAAACAGTGTGTGCGACTTTATGTTCGTTTTGAGGTGCACCGTCACATTTTTTGTTTTCAATTTCACTTTAGTCATCAAGTCAACTTAAATGTGGGAAACAATTTACGTCACCTGAAATCTATTTTCAACTACGCCTGACATTCATGTTCACTATAAAGATATGCGCACAAACACTCGTCGGCAGTCAATGAGACCTACATGTAGCATGCAATTTCTTATAACTGAAAAGGGGGACTGACATTACATACAAAGCCCTGAGAAACAACAACCAATAGACCAGTATATTCCAATACATTTAAACTTGGTACAAGCCTGGATAACGAAGGTTTTGTTTTCTGTTTATCAAATTTCCTTCCTCTCGATGAATTGTCATGTATATGTGACCCTGCACCTCAAAACAAACAAAAAGACGCCAGACATGAATTTTTAGTTAAGACCATATTCTGAAAGAACGGACTTTAAGCTTTAAAATGATGTATAACTCAAATCAAATGGACTCTCCTAACCTATCTAAATATTGGAAAGAAAGCACAAACTCAGGAAAAGTGTGAACTGAGAAAAGAGGCTCTGAAGTACAATGTCTATTCAAGCGCTTAATCTTTACCAAACCGTGCTGGCTGTGCGATGAATGGGACAAAAAACAGGAAGTCAACCACCAGAGTAACAACAATGAAGAGATTATCAGATTAAACTGAAATTAAGCATGCCTTATTAACCCATTCTGTCCATAATTAATGCCAATTTTCAAAGCAGTAGCGCTATCCGTTCAAAAGTTATCAGAGTTGAAAGTGAAGAGTGTGGACAAGGTTTTTCAGAAATGAAAAAGGGATTCTAAAGACACACCTAATCAAACTATTCTACCAAAAATGTTCGAGATAAACTGCTAAAAAACACACTTTCCTGCCCGTTTTATGATACCAAATTTTAGCATAATGTAAAAGAAGACCCGCTCTTTCAGAAAACATGACAAAGTCAAGTTCGGCTAGGTTGACCCATTTCACTTATTTTCAGTCCTCACGCAAAATCAGTGTGTGCGACTTTATGTTCGTTTTGAGGTGCACGGTCACATATAGGAACGTATTAGGGTACATGAATAGGGTATTTCCCTTTCGCTTCTCTCATAAATAAAAGGTGTTTTCTTCGTGTGTTTTTTTTTGTTGTTGTTCATATTCATTCATACCAAAATAGACGCAGTGACTTTTCTTTCAAAAAGGAACTTCCTGTTCATGCTTACTGTATCTCGGCTAATCCGATGGTGTTTTTTTGTTATGACAGCTTTTGTGAAGTTTCTATACTATATATTAATAATGACGAAGTACAACTCTTTTAGCCGCGTCTATTGAGCTTTGTGGGTTTTTCCATTAAACACCTGCATGCCGGGGGTCATCTTATTTGGTATTGTAAAGCATGTTATTTCATGTGTTGCACTATCTGCACAATGGTTTCAGATAATAGGGTGCACCACCCTGGGGGTATTTTAGTATGCGTTCGCTGTCATTTATCACACAACAATCAAAGCCACAATCATGTTTAACGGCACCATTCAAGACTTCAATCCGTGCGTATCCATTGTCATTAGGAACATAAATCATCGCGGAGCACTAAAATTGTACAACGTGCGCTGAAGTTGCTCAAAGTAACTATGAACATGGAAAAAAAAAGCTTTATTCGGCTATAATACAATTCAACTCATTTCTGCCTGATAAGGGCACACTATCAAGACCTCAAACATATTAGATTAATTATGTTTTCAGTCTTTCTAATGCGAAAATGTTTTCATTATCAATTTTACTTACTGTAACTATGGTTTACAGAATCAGATGGCTCTTGTATTGAAGCTTTAATTAGAACGGTTTTATGCTTGATATATTCCTGGCTTTTACTTTATTTGATTTTAAATCGATGAGTTACTATCATGAAGTAGTACGGTACATTGTATGGAGTGAGAACACATATCAGGGTATCCTTGCAAAAACACATGCACGACTGCGATTATGGCTAATTGTATTGCCATCAACTTTATGGAACGGAGTTAGAATTAGAAACTTTGTGTCAAATAACTCGCTTGGACTTAGTGGCATTGCTTTTAACACAGAATTGTGCAAAGACGATGGAAAGTGGTGGCAATGTGGTCAATGTCCTCAAATACACTGATGGAGGTGCAAGTACAACTGCACACAGCAGTGTAATCATTTCAAACCGTGGATGTATAGGACTATGTATATATTTGCAAATTATATACAGCATAGGAATATATTGATTGATTTGTATGAACATGAGGACAGAAGTGAATGGGGTTGACGATGTGTAGGTAATGTCGATTACAGATTTGTTTTTTTTTTTTCATCCAAGACTATGCACTACACTGATATTATTACATTAAGCGCCAGTTTATCTCCTTGTAAAGTGTGCATACATGTTTCGTTTGTGTTTTTTTCTTTTTTTGCCATCGCTTCGTGTATAACCATGATGAATAATTGGTTATTATGCAGGGCGGATGACACGGTTGCAAGCACACGAAAGGGGGAAAAGGAAGGAGGATCCCATTGCCAACGTCATTGCACAATGTAAAAGGCAATATCGATTTCTGCCCGAATACAGTCACAGATTTATTCTTTCTTTAAGTTTTGAACAAAAAAAAGAACATCAGCAACTTTGCTTTTTTCTCCATCTCCCTCACGCAAGCGCACAAGCAAACAAGCACAGAAAGGAAGCACCAATCACCAGATTTGTTAGAACTTATCCTCAATGTGTTTTCCATCGTTGCAAGAGGAACACTGCATTGCCCCTAGCTGCAGGCGACATCGTGCTTCTTTGGTTAAGAGGGGTTTCAAGCTCTGGTAAAAAATCAATTATCATCTCTTATTCAAATTATTCGCTGATATTCTGTAACTAAAACTGAAACTTAATATGGCTACAATACGATTGTGACTATCTTTCATAAACTGACGTGTAATTGCACGAAGTGCTTTTCTTTACTGTTGTTGTACAATACAAATCATTCCCATATAATTTGATTAAGTGATTTGATGGTATCATCAATTGACAAACCTCCTATTGTCCTTCATATAAATCATTGAAAATTCTCTCTTATTTTTTTGCATGAAGCTGAAAAGGAGGGAAATACACTTGTCATCCATATCAATTTTCTGTGCAAGAGTACCCTTGAAGATATAAGAAAATTGTTGTTGCTGAACTATTTTACGCTTTTACCTACTCCGGTAACATCAACGAAAATGTATTCTATGTGACAGTATTTTAATACGATGTTTGTATCTATGTCGCCATAACTTGGAATAATTGTACCCAGTTACATTGATTTCGAGGTTTTGTGACTCTGACATATAACTTGTTTGTGCAAACCCCCTCCCCTGGACTAGTATATCAAATTACAAGGGAGAGACTTGTTCCCTCATTAAGTATGAATCTGACTGCGCTCACACTGTTGGCGTATGTCATTCAGGAAGAGTCATATCTAATATTTGTTTCTCTTTTTCAGTCGAAATTACATTTCGAGAGAAATGATGCGGTCACTGTTTAAGCACGTTATTCTGCTCTGCGTCCTTTTTCTCCTCGTTTCTGAGTCAGGTGAGAATCTTGACCTTTGTGTGCTCTGAGCGGAGGTTGGCACAGAAAATCCCGCAGTTTAGTCCCACTGTCCAAATTAAGTCCCTAGCACAGAAAGGGTTCATGGCCTTTTAAGTTTTGAAAGATTACTTTCCGACCAATATGCTACGTCAGACTTTTTAATTGGTACTGCGCACCGTAAAAGCTAACAACCTTTGTAGAAATTAAGATTCCCTTTTTGGTCATACCCGAGTATGAGGTTCTTCTATGAAGAATTTGATTGCTTGTTGTTAGTGTTTATGGCGAGTTATATTTGCAGTAATTGTCCACTTACGTCTCTTTCTAACTCTCTTTCATTCCATGAGCCCACCTCTCCAAAAACAGAAGCATACATGAGATACTTTATTGTTTTGTAAGAGTGCTCACACTGCGTAGAGAGGTCTACCCTCCAAATATGCATCTTGTTCCTATGTAATTTGGTACATCATGATATGCGAGATGGTGTTAGTCCTTTTTTTTCCCAAAACAAAAAGTTAGTTTCATATTGATAAAGATTATAAAGCATTAACAAAGCTAATCAATATTTGAAGGGTTCTGAGCATTTGAAACGAACTTTGAAAAGGACGTGTTTTTAGACCTATCACCTTTATTATCATTGTGAAAACTAAGCTTAACAAAAATTTGGTCCTCTGGGATTTCCTACCCCCATTTTCATAAAAGAATAAAGCCGAAAAAGAAAAGAAAAAAATTCTAGTTTCTTTCGTGAAAAGTTTTGCAAGGAATATTCTGTCAAAGATGGAAACATGGATACTTTAATTTGCTTGAATTTTTTATGTCTGTCTTACAGATTGTTGCGGAAGAAGGCGGCGGAGGCGGAAAAAAGGTAAAATCAATTTCTTAATATACTTTGGGGTCTTTAATCCTTCTTTTAAAATCATGAAGGCATTTTTTTTTGCCGGGTCATTTTAAAGGTGGGTTCGTTTTATGTTCTACATTCTTTTGTTTTTGCACTATTGATTTCGGTTGTGAGCAATCTTAACTTCAATTTTAAATTTCAATTTCAATTTTATGTTCGTATTTCTCGGTGGAAAATACTTGTTATACAGCGTGTCCAAGAAAAAAACGAAACTGAGTTTCATTGCAATTCTTTGCGATCATAATTACATATTTGCTTTATAAGTTGTACATGGATTGAAAGATACACTTCTCTTCTTTCATGTGATGCACAACTCATTATTCAAGATTATCGCAAGACTGAGTTAGAACAATAGACGGTAGTGCTACTAAATTTTCATTTGCACGAGCAAATGTCGACTTTGAATGAGTTTTTCAGACTTTTCAGCAATCTTTTGCAAAAAATAAAATCATAGCCTTAATATCGATTCTTTTTCCTTTCATATGATATCCCATGCGTCAAAAATGATCAACGCCTGCTCGAGAAAACTGAATTTGAAAATATGCTTCCATTTTACCCAGATGGATAGATAGTAAATGAGGAACCAGTTAGCTTTCCCGACATGCCCAACTTTGCAGATAACAATGGCCTTCATGTTTCAATGAATTTTCACAAACATGAAGGGAGGGGGTAAAAGAGATTGTTACAGACGGTTTGGTTGTGAATAGGGTCTTAAATTAGCACATGATCATGAGATTGCCTGACCATGCAGCTAGCTACAAAACAAAGGGTGTTCATCAACGGAATGTTTGGGAAGGTGGGGTGGGAGAAACGGACAGAAAAAAAAAAACCTTCCCCCTGAAAAAAGACGACTTTCTGCCCTGCACTTGCACCTTTGAAATGTAAGAAGCGCAGGTTCAGTGATAAATAAAGTGATGTACCCTCTCTTTCTCCTTCATCTCCCCCTTCAAAAACTTCCAAACCCTGTCAGCGATGAAGGACAAACCATGCGTGAGGGAAAACTAGAGAGGAATGAAAACAGTGAAATAATTGTGAGGTACAAAATCATCAAAATGTGTATCATTATTGTAATGCTGTTTCCCATAGCCATTGGACTGCGTGCAGCCTGAGCATACTCACGATATTAGTCTTCAATGATTTTGGTTATGTCTCATAGCTTATTCTAAAGAAATGACAGCATAGGGTTTTCCGCCTCATACAGCATTCTCTGTAAATACCCCTCCCCCCCCCCCCGAACAATTTTCACTGTAGCACTGCGGTTATTTTGTGTGTATTCAATGGTGCAGATGAGCCCATTGTCTAATGCTAAGTCGGGAGAGCTGAATGCTTGTTTTTCGACTATCCGTAGAATCGGTAGAAATGAAACATGTTTTCATGCAAATTTTTCGCAGGCATGCGTTATTCATATTTGACGCCTTAGGTCTCATATGAAAGAAGAAAATATGAATAGTTGGCTAATGAACGTTGTTTTTAATATCGACCCTAAATGTAATACATCTTAACGCTAAATGTAATACCGACCCTAAATGTAATACATCTTAACGCTAAATGTAATAACAACCCTAAATGTAATACATTTTAACGTTAAATGTAATAACAATCCTTAATGTTATTCATGTCAACCGTATCAAATATAATATATTCAACGCTTAATGTAATTACGACCTTAAATGTATACACCTGATTATAGAGAGGGTAAGCAACGCAGAATATCGGGCAAAATGTCAGGGGGTAATACGAAGTAGATATGACGCAACTTTCTCTCGCACTCTTGAAAGAACGATAATAGTTGGTTAGACTTGTTTTTGTTGTTTACCCAGGTAAAAATCTTATTAAATCTATCGTTTGCTGCAAAGTTAATTAGGTCCATGTGACATAGTTCTTAAATCTATTAGCTTTATCATGCTATCACATAAACATTTTGTGTTCCAATCTTTATTCAGTGTTCATTATTGCTTAGAGTTTTGTTGAAAAAGAAAAAAAAATGGGCAAAAGTTAAGTCAGTTTGCCTTACTCATACATTCATATATCATAGGAAAGTCAATATATAAATGGTGACTCAAAGATGATAAAAAAGACATATATTTCTTTTTGCTTTACTGGCATTTTTAAATTTATTTCGTGTATCCTCCCTTAGACCAATTATCGTCCCAGTTTCGTGTAAGTATAGTCGTGATTACCAGGAGTCGTGAACAATGTCATGAGGCTAATATTTCGGACAGTGATTTGCTGCCATGTCAATGTGTGACAGATATTTCGTCATTGAAAACACTACATAGATAATGATGGTTCGTAAAAAAATTGCGAAATCTTTCTAAATCTTTATAATTTCTAATTTTCTCAATCTACTCGCTTTATCATCCCGTTTCATCAGTAAGTATATGTTTTTTTTTTCTTGCAATATTATTCATATTCAGAATTTCCTTGCAAAGAATTTTTTGCCCATTTTTTTCTTTTTCATCAAAACTTTAAACAAACATGAACACTGAATGAAGATTGGAATACAAGATGTTTATGTGATTGTATGATAAAGGTATAGATTAAAAAGAAAAACTATGTCGAATGTACCTAATTAACTTTGCAGCAAACAAAGGAATTAATAAGACTGCGTGATCTTTACCTGAGTAAACAACAAAAACAAATCTAAGCAGCTATTGCTGCTCTTTTAAGAGTGCTATAAAGAGTTGCGTCATATCCCCTTCATATACCCCCTGACCTTTTGCCCGATATTCTGCGTTGGTTACACTCTCTATAATGAGGTTTTTACATTCATATAGGGTGGTAATTACATTAAGCGTCAAGATGTATCACATTAAGAGTTGACATGAATTACATTTAGGATTGTTATTACATTTAGCAATAAAATGTATTACATTTAGGGTTGTTATTACATTTAGCGTTAAAATGTATTACATTTAGGGTCGATATTACATTTAGGGTTAAGATGTATTACATTTAGGGTCGATATTACATTTAGGGTTGAAATGTATTACATTTAGGGTTGTTATTACATTTAGGGTTAAGGTGTATTACATTAAGGGTCGATATTACATTTAGGGTTAATATGTATTACATTTAGGGTCGATATTACATTTAGGGTTGTTGTTACATTTAGGGTTAAGGTGTATTACATTTAGGGTCGATACTACATTTAGGGTTAAGATGTATTACATTTAGGGTCGATATTACATTTAGGGTTAAAAAGTATTACATTTAGGGTCGATATTACATTTAGGGTTGACATGTATTACATTTAGGGTCGATATTACATTTAGGGTTGACACGTATTACATTTAGGGTTGTCTCCGGTTATTACATTTAGGGTTAAAATGTATTACATTTAGGGTTGACTCGATTATTACATTTAGCGTTAAAATGTATTACATTTAGGGTTGTTATTACATTTAGGGTTAAGGTGTATTACATTTAGGGTCGATATTACATTTAGCGTTGATATTACATTTAGGGGTGATACACCCCTCTCCCTGGATCCCCCATTGGTAGTCAAGGGTGTGGGTTTATGTTCATGACTGGGGGAGGTTCGACCGGCGAGGTGGCGTCGAAGTGACCAAGCGGGGAAAGGATGTCCAAAATCTGCACTTTACAGCATCCCCTAAACTAATTGTGCGTGTTTGTTTGCGTGTGTGTGTGTATTATATGTACATGGAAAAGTTAGGAATTAGCCCAGGTCAAGTCTTTTTTATTGGCAATGCAGAGACATTTTTACATAGACTAGTATGTAAAAGCAACAAAATCAATAATCTAGCTTTGATATAACGAAGCGTAAGGTACAAAGGTGTACATTCTACATCACATTGCGCGACATTGTAGCCACTCTTCGTTCGGATGTACTGAGTACACTGCGCACATCCTGCTTATATGCAGAATGCCAACCAGGAATCACGCTGAATCACAATCTTTTGTCGGGTCCGAGCTTTTTGAACAATGTTTCACACTATATACTTATCTAATCATGGATAAAAGAAATCATAGAAAAATATCTTATTTTCTTGATCACCCTTTCATTCAAAAGCAGTTTACTAACACCTGAATTACTATTTCGGTAAGTTCTTTTTTTTTTTTCTTACCAGCGGATTGGGAGGTTACGCCACTGCTTTTGGGTGAAATAATTGGACAGATTTCTTGAATTCTAACAAAAAAGCAAGAAAATCTTTTCATCGCGGGAATTATGATTATAAGGGGTGGGGCAAATGGTGCGCTTGTCTTCCAATATTTTTATGGGGGCAACAGTTTTGCTTTCTTTCAAAAGCAGGAAAATCTTATCATTTCGGGAATTATTAATTATGGGGGGGGGGGCAAAATTGAAATATGCTTGCCCCTCCAATATTTTTCATGGGGGTAACTTTGTGTTTTTTTTCTGTCAAAAAAAAAAGATAAGAAAATCTTCTCGTCTCTGGAATTATGGAGGGGGGGGGTGGGCAAAGTGATATGCTTGCCCCTCCATTTTTTTTTTCATCTTTTGTTAATGAGGCCAAGGCTCGCTCTTGGGCTGGCAATATGGATTGGTCAGAAGTAACGTACATAGACCCTACATACTTGAAAGTAGCACACGTACATGCATACGTGTATAAGTGCTCCGTATCGTACGGATGTACAGTACGGTCGATAAATAGTAAACACTGTAGAATACTAATAGATATGTATAAAATCAGTGCTGCCAGATCCAGGGGTGCGAATTGATTTTGTGTGTGTGTGTGTGTTTGTCCCTGGTGCAAAATATAAAAAAAAAAAAAAATAGAAAAGAGTAATTATTTAGCGTCCGGCGTTGAGGTCGCTCGCAGACTGATTTTTTTTTTTATTTTTTTATTTTTTAAGGATCTGAAGGGGGGTGCGTTCGCACCCAACGCACCCCCTGGTGACGCCCCATGGGAACATCGCTTGATAGTCGACCACCACATAGAATGCAAGTCGTATATGAGAGGAACAAAAGCACGAGAAACGCTTTTATTGTGCCGCGGGATTAGCAGTAATTAGCGGTTTATCGATCGTTCTTGGCGGCTTTGTTTGTCGAGCAGAATATGCGAAGTTGGCACGCCGTCGACTGAGCCGGACGTGCGAACGTGGCACATAAAGAGTTAAAAAAGTTGTTTAAAAGTCATTTTATAAAACTGGGTTGTTTAAAAGTCATTTCATACAACAGGGTTGTTTAAAGGTCACTTTATATATGTGGGTTGTTTAAAGTCATTTTCTATAACTAGGTTGTTTAAAGGAAATATTAAATATTCATGCTTAGAATTTAAACAGTTCTTAATCCAATATTACTGTACAACTCACTTGTATAAAGCAAGTTGTTTAAATTTCAAACAGCAATATTGAAAATAAGCACATTAATCCTCATTGCTGCAAAAACTCGTTTTAAGTAAGTTGTGTAAATCTAATATCACTGTACAGCTCAACGGTCACACACATTTTTCTTGTATTTTCTAAATGCATTCCGAGGCAGTGAATGTTTTTTTTTTTTAATTGTATATCACTGAACATGCGACTCACTTATAAGCACAATAACACAAATGTTTTTTTTTTTTTTTTTTGGGGGGGGGGGGGGGGACCAATTATATATTTCAGCACATTTTCACTGCCTATATCACTGACAGCATATCATTAGAAAATCTGCAATCTGTCAATCTGTCCATCGATGTGCAAACTTATCACAAATAACAAATTGAACCCATCAAGAATTGTCTCATCCATTTTCAGAATATAAGCAGAGTAACAATTCTTCTTATACAGTAAACCTTTGCTAAGTCGAAGTTCTCGGGACCGAGAAAAATGTGTCGACTTGCGCGGATTTAGTCAAAATATGCAGTTTGACTGCAGAAGAAAAATCAGGAGCTTTTGTTATGCTTGACTTAAGTGATTTCTTAGCTGAATTGACCTCGACTCATCCAAAGTTTAGTGTATTGTCAAATGTACATTTTGACTCCACTTACATAGAAATGGGTTGCTAAACGCCGTAAAATCACATTTTACAATATTTCAACTAAACTGCAATGGCAAATTGAATTTGAAACATGCAATAATTAAAACATTAATTATAATGCATGATCAAAACATTAATCATAATGCATAATGACATGGATGTGTTCAGCTTGAGTTTATCTATATCTGTGCCACATTGAATATTTTTGTTGCTTCATTTCTCATATTATTGTGTGGGTAGGGACCATCAATTGCCCTCAGATTTGTCCGAAAGGGGTAACTGAATGAATAGTACACAGAGAATGTAATTTTTCAGAATGCTTTTACAGTCCAATGCACACCTTACAGACACATTATCCAGTTTTACAGTAATCATACCCTGGCAAGACAAGATAAATCTTGAATGAATCTTATTTCCTGGAATAATTATCTGATTTTCTTAAAACCACTTTGTTCTTGAATTGTTTTTTCAGTATTACATGTGCTTGGAAATCTCATAAGCGAAGCATAAGGGAATGGCCCTCTTAGGATTTGCTTTTCTGTCCCAATACTTTGATGCCCCATTAAGAAAATACTACTGAGAGTATTGCACTACACAGCTCCTCTATTACCTAGATCATGTTTAACAATGTTCAATTTGATGTAACAACATTTTGAATCATTTCGGTTGCAATGCTTTTGGGGAACATCTGCAATAGTAAGTCAGGGGTTATTAGATTGTATTTCGATGACAGTACAATGATGACTGCAGATATGCTGCATATGGAGAAACCATTCACATTAAGAAATAAGCTTTATATCTTGTGAAAATTCTACTCCATACCTATACTCAGCATATATGAACAGATCAAGGAACAGACCAAAGAACATATAATCATATCTTAATGAAACTTACTCCTGTTTACTGGTGTAATTTAAGAGGTCATACCTGCTACCGACACATACAGATCTTTTTTTTTTCATTTCATTTCATTTTTCATTTCACACATGCATGTTCACATGCATGTTTTTTTATTTTCATTTCCAATCAAACACAGGTAATACATTTTGACATGATTACATATATTGGAACATAATAATACATTTTGGTTCTTAAAAGAACTTCATGGAAATGGAAATTGAGGGGCTGCTAAAAAGCGAACTTGTAGATTGCAGTCCCCTCACTTACCTTACATTACTACAATACGTTAATGATATATGACTTTATAACACAATACAACGATACATGTACCGTACAAGCTAATCATTGAAAGTACATGTATACAGTTTTCATTCAATCGAATCGGATGGTTACATGAAGTACATGTATACGCTTTCACATGTATACACATAGACATAGACATAGACATAGACCAGGGAGGTGTCTCACCTCCCTGCATAGACATACACATACACATACACATACACATACACATACACATACACATACACATACACATACACATACACGTACACATACACATGCACATACACATACACATACACACAAGCACACACAAGTACCCACATACACATACGCACACACACGCACGTACACACACATGTATGCATCTACATACATTGTGCACACACAGAAGAGAGTAGGGAAAGAGAGGGCGGGAGGGGGAGAGGGGGAGTAGAGAGAGCGAAGGGCAGGTCAACATTCTCGATACAGGGTGAAGAAAAAAGAACAACAATTCCAAACAATCAAACTAATCATGGGGTACATATGAGCTAATCAAATATTTCTTTAAATTACTAGAGAATGATTTCAAACTAATGGAATCTTTTATATTTTTCTCAAGGGAATTCCAAAATTTTGGGCCACTGTAGATAAACGTGGATTTTGTAAATAGAGTTCGGGTAAGGGGCAAATGATATTCATCTGTTTGACGAGTGGGGTATTTATGAATATTTTTATTCTTATTAAACATATTTTCAAAAACTGAAGGAAGTGAATTATTATACAAACTGTACATAAATTGACCAAGGTAATAATAATACAAATCCCTTACTTTCAAAACCTTATTCTCCACAAATAATCCGTCAGTATGGGAAAATTTGGAGGTATTACATATTACTCGAAGTGCTTTTTTTGTAACAAAAATAATCTTTCCAAATAAGTTGAATGTGTATTTCCCCATACTATAATTCCATACGTTAAATAAGGTAAAATTAACGTTGAATATAACATTAGCAACTTTTTAACAGAAAAACAAAACTTTACTTTATTAATTACACCTATGTTACTGGAAATAGTGCGGCATATGCAATCTATATGCTGTTTCCAAGAAAGCTTACTGTCTACAGTTACACCAAGAAATCTAACAGAATAGACCTGTTTTATCACTTCATTTTCAAAAATTATATCACGTGGCAATTTATCAAGGGTATTACTAAACAACATCACATTTGTTTTCTGCAAATTAAGCGATAATCTATTTGCTCTTAGCCATTGCATTATCTTGTTCAATTCTATATTCATGACATCAACTAACGTATGAGGATTTGAATGAGAAAAGAAAAGATTAGAATCATCTGCAAATAATATAAAAGAAAGAACATTTGAAGATTTTGTAAAATCATTGATGTAGATAATAAAAAGTTACGGCCCTAGTATACTTCCTTGTGGAACTCCACAATCAACTGAGCGCAAAGAAGATTTTTCATTGTTTATACAAACAAATTGCTTTCTGTCTTTCAAATAGCTTCTGAATCACTCCAAGGCCTTCCCACGTATACCATAATGATTAAGTTTATAAAGAAGAATGTCGTGGTTAATCGTGTCGAAGGCCTTGGAGAGGTCCAGGAAAATTCCTGCAGTATGTTGAAACTTATCAATTGCTCGAGATACTTTTTCAGTGAAAGATAATATTGCATGTGCTGTGCTATGTTTCTTGCGAAATCCAAATTGATATTTTGACAAAATGTCATTTCTATTCAAAAAATCTATAACTCGAGAATATATTATTTTCTAATATTTTAGATATATTAGGCAAAAGTGAAATAGGTCTGTAATTATTCAATTCTTCCCTATTACCCTTTTTAAAAATCGGAACTATTTTTGATATTTTCATAACATCTGGTAACTGCCCTTGTGATATTGATAAATTAAAAATATGAAACAAAGGATCAAACAATATTAGGTATTATATTTTTTAACAGTATATTATCAATATCATCATAACCAGAACTTCTTTTAGAAGGTAAATTATGAACAATATCTAAAATCTCATATACTGTTACAGGGGAAAAAAGATTGAATTTTGATTACCTACATCCAGATAATCATAAAATTCTTTAGTAGACAACAGAATATTTGCACAAAGATTCCGGCCAACAGTTGAAAAATGTGAATTAAATATTTCTGCTATCATATGTAAATCTTTTATTTCAAATCCATCACAACTGGGATGTGCCAAGTACAGCACATCTGTCCAGCAAAGATCATCTTCTTCACTCCTGTGATAGAGATGGCAGTAATAAAGATTACTCTATATACAATGAAATAAAATTCATAATGGAAATATACATTGTACAAAACAGTTCATCTTGAATTTTATGAAGGCCACATTCAGTACAGAGTGTCACCTCCATTACAATGTATATATTCAACGGATATGAGGTGTTAATTTCAGAATTGCTATATTTCTGAAAATTGACAGTCATGCTTCAGTATAAACCTGTGAAGATCTTGCCCAATATTTGATTAAGTCACTTATTATGCAAAATACCCTTTTAAAATTCATTTCTAGCCCATATTTATCACAAGTTTTCAAGGACCAACATTACCCACTAATAGAACAATCTTCTCATGACCTTTGATCTTTCCATGTGACCTGTATCCATATTGTGTTATAGACAAATAAAACATTGATACCAAATCTTTGCTTTGACGAATGACCAAAAAATCAACTTTGTCAATTAAACTTCTGATGAGAATTGGACGTCACTTTACCAGGCATTTTGTACACCACTGTCTCCAAGACCTGCCAGGCAGCAAAACATTGAGCCTGGTACTCTACATCTAGGACATAATGCACTTTGATTGCATAGTCCACAGTCTTTGTCAAAGTTGGAAACAAGATCCCCTGTCTCTCTACAATAGGGAGTTTTCGCAAGCACAACGCGGCCGAAAGTTAAGAGTGTCGTGTGCAAAATTTGCTTCTGCGCATGATCAAATCCGAGAAACATCGCGTCCCGTCCTGGGGAAAACAAGTAAGGTACTTGGCCAAAATAGCGTTCGGTCCCGATTCTGGGCAAGAGTGAGCCAGTCAGTCAGCCAACCAATCAGCGATCTTGTCCCCACGCCTCCGTCCTGTACAGGAAAGCGAAACTGCATAGATATGGGGACGGGAGTCAGAGTACGGGAACTGTCACAAGTGATCGCTTCCTCATATTCTCGGTCTTCGCGTCGTGTAGCGAAAACTTCCTAATGACAAAGGTTTGCAGTGGCTTCTTCCTGGATCCTCCCATCAGCAAGATAAAGGGCTGTGGTCTCTGCTTCCTGCCAATTTGTCCAATGTAGAAATCCAGGTCTCTGCCCGCCTGTAAAATAAAATGGGAAGTGGAAAAGAAACAGGAATATATACATCTAGATAAAATCTTGAAATAATCTACGCAGAAGTGTTGGGTTGAGGCATTGGTATAATGAAGGCCATCAGAACAGATATATTCCCCACACCCCTCCAATGTTCAAGGTAGAGTTCATAATAAAGTGCCTGGCCATATTCTGCAACATTTCAGTTGCAAACATATACCCTAAATTGGGTATTTTATGTAGTATATAACATCCATGTATTACATTTTCTATTCTTGCAAGGGCTAACCATGACCTGGCTGAATGAATTTTCAACTGTGTGGCCTATGGGAACTTCTGAAAGGCAATTAATGTTATTGCTGGCAAGCCCAGGCAAGAAGTATTATCAAACAAAAACTTCTGAATTGCATTTCATTATTTTGGGTAAGTTACTCTTTCCAATAGTATAACAATTCTGTCCACTTAGGAACATTAAGGAGTGTGCGAGGTTTTTTTTCTTTCTTTTTGGTATGGGAGGGGGGGGGGGTAGAGACACCCTGTATCACACTGAATGTATATGAGTGGTATGTGATATATTTCCAGCATCTTGCTGAATATAATGATATCATAGGTCAAGTGCAATATTTATTGATGAATGGAATATTCCTTATTGGCGACATTTGGGACCAATTTTGCATTTCATGCGAATTTTTTCCCTTTTTTATCAAAATGAAAAGGACATAATTGTTGATATTGGACAAGTGTGTGATTGAGCAGTCAGGCACAAAATAAAGTAAATATGTATGTTGACTATGTAATATGAGATTTTTTTCTTTAAAAAAAATGATGGTGATTCACAACATATATTAGCAACATAGTAAATTTGCATGCATATGTAGAATCCATGGACTAAACTAACAAATGAAACAGCATAAACTGGGAATTTCTGTAACTATGGACCACAGCTTGATGATTTTTATATTTTGTATTGCAATGTCAAAGTCCATTTCATCACTTTAATAAGAGGGCAACACATCACTTGTTTTAGAAGATTAGCCTCCGAACAGTTAGGTACTTACAGGTTGAAAGTCGTAGAATAACTTCAACGACTCCCGAAAGGAGCACTTGCCCCACACCCTGGCAGTCCGGCCTCGGCAAACTAGCGGCAGCATGCTGAATGCAAGCGTCTCTTTTTCCTCAGTGGAGCAAAATATATGACACAGGGGGAGTATTTTGAATGATAATGAATATTAACACAATCAAGGTTGGCAAAGAGAAATGCTGACAAGTATCAGCTCATATTCAGATGCTAGCTTATGTACTTATATTGTACTTGATTGCAACCAGGATTACTAACTGGGGGGCGGGGGGGGGGGGGCTGTTTTTTTTTAAAGTTGTTTGGCGGGTATTGTAGAAAATACTACACATTTTGAATGAGGGACTGATTCTAGCAACGGTATTTACTACCAAGACGGGCAAGTAATTGTGGATGAGTAGAGCCAAACTTGTAAGGCCAAGCATTAGAATTATAATGCTCTAATAATCATCATGCTATTATACACAGCAGTAATCAGAGTAACCATGAACTTGGATGAAAGAAAGTTGAATGATGTTGACAGCCAGTGCCTTAATAAGAATAATCTTGCACTACTGTATATGTGCTTAACAAAGACTATTGCAATTTGAATGACATTTGTGCTTTTGCAGGAGGTTCATGTCATATTCTGGCGTTGCATAAAGCAAGATCAGTTCATATGCATATATCTTAATCAGATTAGCAAGAGCAAGGGATGTTCAAGGTCCAGTGATGTTTATTCTAAGTAGGAGGGAAAAGAATACAAAAACTTTAATAGTTTATAAAAGACTTCTCTGTTTTAATATGTTATCCTAACAATGACAAAAGCTCGATTATTATGTGAGTTGATCAGGCAGTGGAGAAGAAAAGGGGAATGGTAGATGAAGGAGGCAAGGACAACCCGTCCAGAAGTTTCAGTCTACATGAACTGTGTGGCCGTGTGGTGCTAAAATGTGAGAGAGGGGCAGGAGACAGCCTCTCCCAAATAATTGCCCAGGCTGTAGTTACAGTCATTAAAGCTGCACTACCGCATGTGATACAAGGAGCGAAAGAAGCTTGTATGAGCACAATTAAAGATGTTTTGAATCCACATGTCATCTCTTGAGGATTCAGTTCCAGCAGGACGAGGTCCAACATGAGTTAAGGAGGGACAATCTCTGCCTGACTGGCCTGCCAGAGGAGGCTGAGGAGACAGAGGAAGAGCTTTATACTGAGGGCGAGTCAAATGTTGCCAAGGAAGTTGGCTTAGACATTTGGAAAGAGGACATCTCATCTTCGTGATCTTGTCATCATCTTGGGGAAAATGCAAGAAGGAAAGAGCAGGCAGATCAAAGTCCACTTCATTGCAAACAAAAGGAACAAACTGTATTCTGGGCATTCTAGTCTGAAAGGAAACGAGAACATGAAAAGTGTGTACATCAATGAAGATCTAAAGGCATGCAATGTGTCACTCGATCAGTGCATGATAAATGCCAAGGAAGCTCATGATGTCGATTCGGCAACAAAACAAAATACGGGAACATGACATGCAAGTTGAACGAAGGACAAAGCAGAGTCATCAAGAGCCCAGATGATCTCTTTGATATTGGCTTTGAAATTACAGATCCACTTCAGTTTTTGCCGGTTTTTGCAAAAGTCTTAGAAATTAATTAACAGGCATGGAATGAATTTCTCGGTCTAACAATTTTTTTTAAATAGTCATGTACATACTGTAAGTATTTTGTTAATGTTGTTAATAAATCACCTCAACTCAAATGCGAAAAAGGAAAGGGTGGTACTGGGGCTGTAGATAAGAGTCTCTACACAGAGCAATACTATTTAAAATGTACCTTGGGAAAGGCCATCGGTGTCACCCGTGTGACGAAAAAGCAGCATTTGCTACGATGGACATCTTGATGCCCCATACTAGAGTACTTTGTCAGCATACATGGCCATGCTGCAAACATCCTGTCTTCAGCCATGATCTCCTGGCTGAAGTCTTGCTTGATCTGTACAAATTAGGGGACAAGATTGCATTTTTTATATTAAGGGTGGCCCAGAAAGAATGCGATAAACCAAATGGAAAAAAAAATTAATACTCAAGTTAATAACAAAAACATAAATGATGGAGTGAATTATGCATGATCATTAGCTTGTGCAAAAATGTTCATTCTATAAACATTTTTCTCATAAGTTTGTGTGAATTTGCACAATCTGCTTCGTTTGGCATGGAAATCTTGACAGACTGAGAAGAAAGCTCCTAATCTTTGCATAGAAACGTATTTGAAAGTGACAAAAGTGCCAAAAATTAGTTCCAAACTACCTACCTAAGCCCTACACGAAACAAATAGAACTCTACTAATTTGATGGTATATTACTACAGGCATTAAGTTTACGTGTGGTGCATAGACTATATTGTGCGTTAAAAACACCACAATCTGTTTTCTGTCTTTATCTTCATTTTCTATAGCTAAGAGTTCTAGGCCTTTTTTCTACTGGAAGCTTAAGTAGACCTGAATCCATCGAGCATCATTGATGGCAATGATGCTCAGTAAAGAATTAATTGCTGCAGCAAAAGTAGCAGAACTTATCTGGCACATTAGATTGGGTTTTAGGGGGTTCGTTATGTTTACAGTATAGTCCATGGGCCAGTGTGGGACCCCCCTCCCCCCCATTAGGGACAATTTGAAATGATGTTTTCTGAATAGGCCCGACGACCAGTGATCAGAATCCACTTGTTGTTTTTTTTTTTCTTAGTGGTGGGTGTGGCCTCCAGAGCCGTTTCCATGGTAACGCTCAATGAAAATAATGGATTCTCATATAAATGTGACCCGCTACAACAAAATGGTCCTAAAGTCGCGCACGGTCAAAGACGTGAAAATCGAGTTTGAAGTCAGAGCATCAAAATTGGTCAAAACTTACGATTTTCTGAATTTGACATATTATTAGAGTCTGACATGTCTTCTATCATCTGTCGAAATTTTGAAGCAAAATGATGAAAGGAAAGACCAAAAAATAGCGTTTTTCTGGGCCATGTTTTTTGGCGTTTCAACGAAGCAGATACTGGTTCGAACATTTGGATTGAGCGCCACAGATAGGCTCCGCCCCTAATAACGACCAGAGTGATCTCATTGGTCAGTTTGCTGCTTGCCGCTAACCGAAGCGTGAAGCTCGCACACTCCCCAGTCGACTGGTGTGTGGTGGCAGGGTGCGCTATGCCCAGCCGCTTCTCCTGGAATCCTGGTCACTGATTGGTCGGTGAGGAGACCGCCGACGCTGTGTTTGAATGAGCATTACGGGGGTTGCTAGGGCTTACCTTCTATTGTGCGGAGGTGAATACTGACTTGCGTGTCCCTCGGTCGTGATTGCATCGCAAGGAGAACTTTTAGGGCGCTTTTCTCGAAACAGTGATTTCCCAGACGCGTCGACATGCTCTCTTTTAAACATCGCTATCTCCGCAGCCGATTATTTTTATAAGATGTGTTATGTATCAATTTAAAGCAGAAAGATTAGGGAATTGTGTCATGCAATTTTCAAATAATCGACCTCGCCCGACTTTAGGATCATTTTGTTGTAGCGGGTCACAAATGCTTATAACTCTACATAGAAACACCCAAATCTCATGTAAATGGTATCATATTAAAGTGCATAAAATTTCCTACACAATGATATATCACTCTTTGTGCTTCTTGAAAATTAAAGGTCATCTTTGAGGGTCAAAATGTTATTTTTTTTCACTTTTTCTTCTAAAATTGAATTAAGCAAAATACATTTAAAAAGCTATGGAATAAACAAAATACAAGAAAATAAATGGAAATTTTCCCAAAATAATCCACAATATATTTTCAACGGTCACTGAAAAAATAGCTTTGATTGGGACTTAAATCACAGAGATATGGACCTTTAAATATGACAAGAATAATGCAGGCGGATGAGTGATTGCACAACACGAAAAGCGCCCTCCAGTGAGAAGTCCTGCACAATACCCATTGATTTTCATAGTTACAACACTTTTAGTAGAGCAGTTAAGCCGAAGAATTGTGCAAAATTTGACTAAAGCATGAAACTTTCACCATTGTTAGTACATGCTATAAGATCAATTTGAAGATCGGGAAGTAAGTCTGAATTGACCTCTGATGACCTCCAGAGGTCAATGACCTCAAAATGTAAGAAAATTGATATTTTGCATCATTGGTTAATGATAAACACAGTAATGATGTACTAAAACTTAATTTTTGTCACAGTGAAATTGTCTTCATGTTCAGCAGAGCCTTGACAGGTTTCTACCTTTGACCTCTGATGACCTCCAGAGGTCAAAGACCTCAAAATGTCAGAAAATTGGTATTTTGCATCTTTGGTTAATGATTACCATGGTAATAGTGTATTAAAAGTAATTTTTGTTACAGTGGAATTGTCCTCATGTTCCACAGAGCCCTGACAGGATTCTACTTTTGACCTCTGATGACCTCCAGAGGGCAGTGACCTCAAAATGTCAGAAAATTGATATTTTAATGCGTCACTCATTACTAAAACACGGTAATTATGTACTAAAAACTAATTTTTGTAAGTGGAATTGCCTCAATGTTCCACAGAGCCTTTCAAGTCAGGTTTCTACCTTTGACCTCTGATGACCTCAGATGACCTATGATGAGGTCAATGACCTCAAAATATCAGAACATTGATATTTGGTGCAATTGGTTGATGATAAACATGATTAAGATGTCATTTTCATTTGTATTACAATTGAATTGTTTTCCTATTCCATAGAGCAAGAGAAATTACTCACGTGTCTCAACCTTTGACCTCTGAGGACTGTGCTTGTGAGTTGTTACAGTATGACTGCGATGAATGACACTGTAACAACCCACAAGCTTGACATAGGCCAATACAGGCCCACCAGCTAGAAACTATGCAAATATTGCCCATGAGCTTGACACTATAAGCAAACCAGTCCCATAATCAGTCTGACACATGGGGAAAAAGGTTTATGAGACCTACAAAGAATAAATTAAACGCTCTAATGTATCCTAGTCTCGTGGGCCTTGTTTTCCTCGAGTGCGGAGATAATGGCCATATTTGCTTATATTTGCTAGTCTGCATAACTAACCCTAACATAAAATTTATACTTGAGGTCACTGCCATCACTCAAGACACTTAAAGCTTTATTTCTGAAGTAATTAACCTCTCTCACATTCCAGAGACCTGTTACTATAAACCAGTGCTTTGTGGAATATGCATACATACTTTGATCAAAACGTCAAGGCGGATTTGTACATGAAGCATTTACAGTTAAACCAATGAAGCCAAACATCAATACAGGTAAGCCTTAACAAATTCCGATATTCTAAAAGGTCAGTGACCTCTCATTGTCCTGAGGTCAAAGTTGGATATAATGCAAAGGGTAATGACCAATGTTCCATGGAATGACAAGATTCTTCTATTATAGCATAAATGCTATTAGCATACATGCTAATAGCATAATGCATGATTGTACATTGGGTATAAATTGACTATTGACTATACATAACATATTCTGATATTTTTAGGTCATTGTCCTGTCACAGTCCTCAGAGGTCAAAGGTTGAGACACGTGAGTAATTTCTCTTGCTCTGTGGAATAGGAAAACAATTCAATTGTAATACAAATGAATATGACATCTTAATCATGTTTCTCATCGGTGCCAGGTAAAAATGACAGAGGTAAAAATGGCAGATGTAAAAATGGCAGAGGTAAAAACGGCAGGGGTAAAAATGGCAGGGGTAAAAATGGCAGAGGTAAAAATGGCAGAGGTAAAAATGGCAGGGGTAAAAAAGGCAGAGGTAAAAATGGCAGGGGTAAAAATGGTAGAGGTAAAAATGGCAGATGTAAAAATGGCAGAGGTAAAAACGGCAGGGGTAAAAATGGCAGGGGTGAAAATGGCAGAGGTAAAAATGGCAGAGGTAAAATTGGCAGGGGAAAAAAATGCAGAGGTAAAAATGGCAGGGGTAAAAATGGTAGAGGTAAAAATGGCAGAGGTAAAAATGGCAGAGGTAAAAATAGCAGGGGTAAAAAATGGCAGAGGTAAATATGGCAGGGGTAAAAATGGCAGCGGTAGAAATGGCAGAGGTAAAAATGGCAGAGGTAATAATGGCAGAGGTAAAAATGGCAGAAGTAAAATGTCAGAAGTAATGAGAGCGATTTCGTCAGATATAAACGTATGAAGAGGTTTTGAATGATAACCTAGCCAGAGCAAACTGTATTTATCGAATTTTCAAATCCAAATTGCAGATTTGAAGAATATTGATTGAATTATGTTTTAAAGAGATTAGAGCACTCTCATTATTCTGAGTTTGATTCTTGAAAGTGCAGTGGCGTAATCTGTCTGTGTGCAGAGAAATAATAAACCAGCTAAGAGCCTCGTAGGCCTATGGGAAATTATTTTTATTATTCAGTATTATTATCATTCTTATTATTATCATTATCATTATCATTATTATCTATTATCATAAGGGGGTTCCAACAATGCTGCAAAGCCCTTAAAAGGGCATTGTACCGGTTTTTTATTTCTTTATATGTTGTTCTTTTAATTCTAAAAGACCCAGCGGTGCAAACAGAATCAGAATTTCATAACGATTTAGTCCGTAATTTCATGTTGAAAATGGAAATTTTTTGGCGAGAATTATGCTAATGAGCTGACGAACCCGGATGTCGTGATGTCACAGGTGCCAAATGTTTCACTGATTACAAGCCCTCGCATACGCGTGCGTTAAATCGTGCCGAGTAGCAGACGACGCTTAGGCCCAATTTAGCTAGGAGGCGGCACTTGTGTACTGTCCTATCCATGCAGCTGTCTCAAATTTCGCTGAACCAAATCGCACCAAAATTACAGGATATACTTCTAAGCATATTTCAAAATACCGTATTATATTTGATTGAAATCGGTAATCGAGAAGTATCAATATTGACGCCGAATTTCAAGTTGTCACTAAAAAAAACCTCACACTTCGCGAGAGATCTTGGTAAACGCGATATGCACAATCTAGAACTGAAGTTAGCCGACTAGTGCTGTGCGAACGGGGAATTTACGCGGGAACTAGATTTAAAAATGTCATGATTTTAGCGATTTATGTGATTTACGAACTTTATTTTTCATTCAACTTAGCTCAAATAATTTATAAATTGATTTCTTGCTCCCGATTACTTGAAAGATTTGTCTCATGATATTAGATGGCTAACTTCAGTCTGTGCGTGCGCAGGCAAGTAGGGCTACTACGCCGCGATCACTCTTGTTTAGTCGTACAGAGCAGATTGTTTTTAGCGACGACAGGAAAGTCGACAACTTCACTTACGCTTCTCAACTTGCGATTTGGTTCCAATTAGCTTGAGCAAGTGGACATGAGTCATAAAATACTTCTTGTGATTTTGGTGCAATTTGGTTGGGTGAATTTTGAGATATCTACATGGATACGGAAGTACTCTAGTACTTCTATGCCTACACCAGCGTTTGGATCGCGAAGCGGTGGCACTGTTTGTATCTACGTGGTCGGGCCACTCTTCCGAGGTATGGGTCCTACTAAAACTAGATCTAAGTTAGTCCTTGGTGTTAATACGACCACCATGAGATTTATCTCGACCACAAAAACATTGAAAATCCATAAAGCAGATACCTTACCTGCAAAATTCAGCACGGAAACAACAGGGCCTGCAGCACAAGGGCCTCTAGCGGCAACGCTAGACCTTGGAGTCTGGACTTTCGTCTGGACTTTCTTCAAGTTCTGGCAGCAGGGCCATTCGGGGTATGTATTGCATACAAATTGCATACGAGGCGTTCACGCTGTGCCTATTATTAGCGCTGTGCACGTACAGCTGTCGACGGAGCGGCGAGAGTAGAATCTTCTCGGTCCTTGACTGCTCACTAGTCCTAGTCCTAGTTCTAGTCTAGAGTCTATATGTAGTGAGTGCCGTTTTCTTCTAACTAGGCGTAAACCGTGATTGCTGTTGACTATTTTTTTTTTATTTAGATTTTAAGAATCACTCAGTCCTCATCTTCGTTAGATAGTTTGAACTGTGATGTCGAACGATTATCGCTCATCATCAATGCATAGTTAGTGCAACGTTACTTTTTTTTACACATAGTTTTCTATGGGCAGCACGTTCGGACAATGATGCCAATTTCATTTTGCATATCTGGAATATTCCCCACAAATTTGGTCTAAATAAAAAGCTTTTGAAGAGATTCCTTTTAAAAATTAATAAATATTGTTTAACATGTTTATTTCAGCTCCATATTGCAATTTTACTAAATAACAGTTTTTTTGCAGTACTTCGTGTGAGATTTCATCAGTAAATTGACATGGTGTAGAACCTTTCTAGGTCGTTTTGCTAAATTCGGAGGTTGGCACCTGTGACGTATGCCAAATTGTGTGGATCGTTCCTTGGCTTGCTCGTTTCCATTTTTTTCAAAAAATCATTACAGGCTTATCCTGGGTTTCAGAATCCTCTCTTTCCCGTTGTAGGCATCAAAAAATGTAGATTAGAATTATCAGACAAGTAGAAAATGTCAGTACAGGTTTCTTTTAAACAGTATAATCCTACGTTGTTTCGCCCAATGAAGTTATCACACGAACACACACACACACACACACACACAAACCCACTTTTGGTATAAACATATACGTAGATATACATACTCTCACATACACACTCTTACACAAACGAATTCCGCTCACGTCCAGACTAGTATATTGTCATTATTTTTCATTTTTTAAACTGTTTAGTGTAAAGAAGTGAAGGAGACATAGTCGAAGCAAACCGCTAATTTTTCACTTGTTCAATATTATTTTCTCATATTCAGGTTTCGTAGGAGCCCATTTATCTCACAAGGCCTGATCGATCACGACATAATGTAGAAGTAAAAATACAAAACGCAAAAAACAAACTACAGCAGATGTATCGGCAGACATAAGTAAGCTCTTGCAAAATATTTTATTACATTGTTCAAGTATCACATGGCGCAAAAACAAATATCTCGAAGTTTAATGAACACTTTGTGGTCACTTTACAAACTTATGCCTATTAAAACTGGAGACGAACGTTAACAATAAACTGTTCTAGTGAGAGTAAAAACTGATAGTTTGCCATGGGATTTCTTTCAATCATTGTTGAACGAATTAGCAGGCGAAAAAAATGTAAATGTTTGATGCCTTTCAAACTTAGCTGTTGCTCCAAAGTCAGATTCCATTATGTTATCAACAAGGTGTTTTGCTAAAGATTGGAAGATTCAGCCACCGAAAATGACGTTGTTCCCTCGTTATATAACAACAGTAAGAAAATCCAATCCAGTCCCATCCAGGTAGATTGAAATCACCGCCTATGACTACCATATGATCGCGATTAAATTTACACACGGATCGCTGAAGCTCTGCAAGACTCTCTTTACATGTGCCGTGGGGAGAAATGTAACACTGCCCTATTAAATTTCTCCCAGTGGTAACAGAAACAGTAAAAGATCCGTGCCAATTTTCCATACCTGCATGTCTGTTATCAAGCAATTTTATTTTCAGAAGTTTGCGCACTTTTTAAAATACTTATCAATATATATAGTATAGGACCTACCAGATCTAAAGTGAGTTTGATATTTTACTGACTAGATACCTGTAGAGCTGTATAGTGGTTAATATGTCCATTTTCAGGTGTACCGAGGCTCATCTTTTTACTGATATAATTGGATTGTTGACTGGCCGAGCATTTTTCAAGTTACATGAGTGTCCCATATTTCTCCCTGTCTCCCATTTCTCCCCGGTCTCCCCCGTGCTTTATTTCAGGAGAAGAAGGCACGAAAAGCGCGTATTGCGAAAAAGGTGTCAGAAACATGAAAAAAAAAAATCTCTGTCACTTTTACCTTGTCTTGCATTTCAACGACTGAATTTTTATCAATGGCATTTTTTTATCTCTAGCATTTTGACCACTGACAACTATACCTCTGACATTTTTACGCACATGATTATTTACCTCTGCCATTGTTACCGCTGCCATTTTTACCTCTGCCACTTTTACCTCTGCCATTTTTACCTCTGCCGTTTTTACCTCTGCAATTTTTACCTCTGCCATTTTTACCCCTGCCATTTTTACCCCTGCCATTTTTACCTCTGCCATTTTTACCTCTGCCATCTACCTCTGCCATTTTTAACCATGCCATTTTTACCCATGCCAATTTCAAACCGAACGTAATCATCAACCAATTGCACCAAATATCAATGTTCTGATATTTTGAGGTCATTGACCTCATCATAGGTCATCTGAGGTCATCAGAGGTCAAAGGTAGAAACCTGACTTGAAAGGCTCTGTGGACATTGAGGCAATTCCACTTACAAAAATTAGTTTTTAGTACATAATTACCGTGTTTTAGTAATGAGTGACGCATTAAAATATCAATTTTCTGACATTTTGAGGTCACTGCCCTCTGGAGGTCATCAGAGGTCAAAAGTAGAATCCTGTCAGGGCTCTGTGGAACATGAGGACAATTCCACTGTAACAAAAATTACTTTTAATACACTATTACCATGGTAATCATTAACCAAAGATGCAAAATACCAATTTTCTGACATTTTGAGGTCTTTGACCTCTGGAGGTCATCAGAGGTCAAAGGTAGAAACCTGTCAAGGCTCTGCTGAACATGAAGACAATTTCACTGTGACAAAAATTAAGTTTTAGTACATCATTACTGTGTTTATCATTAACCAATGATGCAAAATATCAATTTTCTTACATTTTGAGGTCATTGACCTCTGGAGGTCATCAGAGGTCAATTCAGACTTACTTCCCGATCTTCAAATTGATCTTATAGCATGTACTAACAATGGTGAAAGTTTCATGCTTTAGTCAAATTTTGCACAATTCTTCGGCTTAACTGCTCTACTAAAAGTGTTGTAACTATGAAAATCAATGGGTATTGTGCAGGACTTCTCACTGGAGGGCGCTTTTCGTGTTGTGCAATCACTCATCCGCCTGCATTATTCTTGTCATATTTAAAGGTCCATATCTCTGTGATTTAAGTCCCAATCAAAGCTATTTTTTCAGTGACCGTTGAAAATATATTGTGGATTATTTTGGAAAAATTTCCATTTATTTTCTTGTATTTTGTTTATTCCATAGCTTTTTAAATGTATTTTGCTTAATTCAATTTTAGAAGAAAAAGTGAAAAAAAAATAACATTTTGACCCTCAAAGATGACCTTTAATTTTCAAGAAGCACAAAGAGTGATATATCATTGTGTAGGAAATTTTATGCACTTTAATATGATACCATTTACATGAGATTTGGGTGTTTCTATGTAGAGTTATAAGCATTTATATGAGAATCCATTATTTTCATTGAGCGTTACCATGGAAACGGCTCTGGAGGCCACACCCACCACTAAGAAAAAAAACAACAAGTGGATTCTGATCACTGGTCGTCGGGCCTATTCAGAAAACATCATTTCAAATTGTCCCTAATGGGGGGGAGGGGGGTCCCACACTGGCCAATGGACTAGTAGATTTTGGTTGTACAGCCGACCATATATGTGACCGTGCACCTCAAAACGAACATAAAGTCGCACACACTCATTTTGTGTGAGGGCTGAAAATAAGTGAAATGGGTCAACCCAGCCGATCTTGACTTTTTCATGTTTTCTGAAAGAGCGGGTCTTCTTTTACATTATGTTAAAATATCGTATCATAAAACGGGCAGGAAAGTGTGTTTTTTTAGCAGTTTATCTCGAACATTTTTGGTAGAATAGTGTGATTAGGTGTATCTTTAGAATCCCTCTTTCATTTCTGAAAAACCTTGTCCACACTCTTCACTTTCAACTCCAATAACTTTTGAAAGGATAGTGCTACTGCTTTGAAAGTTAGCATTTTTTATGGACTGAATGTGTTAATGAGGCATGCTTAATTTCAGTATAATCTGATAATCCCTTCATTGTTGTTACTCTGGTGGTTTACTTCCTGTTTTTTTGTCCCATTCATCGCACAGCCAGCACGGTTTGGTAAAGATTAAGCGCTTGAATAGACACTGTACTTCAGAGCCTCTTTTCTCAGTTCACACTTTTCCTGAGTTTGTGCATTCTTTCCAATATTTAGATAGGTTAGGAGAGTCCATTTGATTTGAGTTATACATCATTTTAAAGCTTAAAATCTGCTTTTTTAGAATATGGTCTTAACTAAAAATTCATGTCTGGCGACTTTTTGTTTGTTTTGAGGTGCAGGGTCACATATGAGGTAGGAAATGAGACATTGTGTAAATTGAAGGTAGCAGTCAAAAATATAGGCTCTTTATTCCCACTCCAAGACAACAAAAGGGCAAGAGACTCTTAATTTGCGTTTTCCGTGGTCTTTAATAAAGGAAAACATTTGTATTTCACAGCACGTTGCCCAAAAACCAAATTCCATAAATTGTCGATTCAAAACTGGTGTATTGATAGCAAGGTAATAAACCAACCATACGTTATACATACAGTGTATAAGATTAGAACAGGGAATGCGGTCTGCTAGGAACTGTAATATTTTGGAAGAAAAACTTTTATGACCCTCTAGGCTTGAGAAATTAGCAGGCTGCGTCTAGCCTCTCGCCTAGCGAAGTTGACCAGAAGCAATAAATTATTTTGTCTCTCCGCCAGTGCGACTATGGCCGCACGAACGAGACAAACACAACCAGTGATTACACGATACCCCTTCGCCTTGCGAACCATGGCTGCTAGCATCATGCACGGGATAAGAATCACATACAAAACTGTGGCATCACGATATCCCTCCGCACGAAGGGATAAGTACCACTACTTCAACTATCAGTGATTACACGATATCCCTCCGCCTGTGCAAACCATGGCCGCTAGCGTCATGTGCGGGATAAGAATCACAACAGTATGTGGCATCACGATATCCCTCTCACGAAGAGATAAGTACCACTACTTCCGCGGGTCAGCCCAGCCCTATGGCCGGAGAGCATGGGCGTGACCCCTTGGCGGTCTTCCCAACTAAGCTCCGAGCGACACCACCTGTTGGCCATAATTTATGTGTGTCGCCGGCATGCGGGCAAGACCGCTCTTCGCACAATACTATATTGGTCAACTCGGGTCTGTAACTCTGAAATCATAAAACTCCCCAAAGCCGAAGCAAACCGCTTTCCTGTGTATCACACCATAAGCGAACAGAAGAACAATAAAATACATCATACTAGTTAACCTTAATTAACAAAGTTCTGTGTGTATCGGCGATGAGGCGTAAAAATTGGTAAATTCCGCCAAAAGAGATGTGGAACATCTCTCCGCCAAATCGCCTTAGCTCTACACAAAGAATCAGTCACGAAAGTAGAAAGAGAACACTTGATACAAGTAATAAAAGTCCGCACGTGTGAAAACTACGCCATCATGCTGAACTTAAATTAACTCATGGGCTATTTAACTATTCGTTGTAGTCCGGATGCTACTCAATAAACAGCAATAGCCAGTTACAAACTTCGCACGACTCAAAAGGCATAGTTCACCATTGGGAGCAGTGATTTGATAACAGGCACAAAATCGCTAAAATTATATTCTCTTTGATGTATAACCTATATTATCATTACTTGAAGGTCAGTTGCGCAGTACTACCCGCAATATGCGAATTTCGCAATAGCCTGAATAAGAAATTATCACTGCATGTCTTCCTTACTATTAACCAAGCCCTGATTGTAGAATGTTCAACCTATTGATTATACCTGTCCGCTTGTGTTTAACGCGAACATTCCAACTCTTAAAACATTTTGATGCACCAACGCGGAATTTTCAATTATTATAGTAAGCATGCCAGAACAGCACGAAATGAAAATAGCGTTGATTAATACTACTCGAATGTGATACAAACGAGGAGCTCGAGAAATACCAGCTGATGACAGTTCAGAATGGAACATCTGTAGGCGAAGAATGAACGAAGGTGACGATACCAGAAAGAGCGTAGGGCGCATGTTGTTTCGTATTAGAGGCTGAGGTCCCAGCGTCGTATAGTAATAACCGTCTCAAAGGAAGAGTACTAGTAATTCACTGCTCGTGTGAGTTAACCCTATAAAGCCCAAGGGGGGGCACATTGTGCCCCCCCCTACCAGATTTTCGTTTGCCACTCCTTCGTCCTTAATCCGATTTCAACCAAATTTGGTGACTTTTCCTGAAATCTTATTGCGAACATTTTGATATATAATTTAGCTATATTTGATGTTGCTGGTTGCCATGGCAACCATAAACTGACAACCATGTCAGTCAGATTTTGCATCTTTTTTCTGTTCCCATTTCATTTAACAGCATTACAGTGTATGAAATGGGTGTTTCTTGGCTGAAATTTTTTGAACAAGCAAAATTTGAAGTAATTATGGTTCTGGAAAGTTTTTCTTATTATTTCCTTTGTTTTTATGTGACGAAGGCATAAAACAATAGATATAATAGAGATAATTGAAAACAATAATATTATCTACAGATTGCCCTTATATTTTGAGTTATTTTGATTCCTTCACCCAAGTTATGCCTCTAGTATCATTAGTTTATCATATTATCAATTTGCAATCTCAAAATTCCACTATTATGCAAATATGAAATGTCATAACTATACATGTACCCATCCCAAACATTTCATCTCAGGTCTCATAATGTATCACTATGTTGATATGACTAGCGCCCCCATGTGGTGACCTTGAGAAATTTCAAACATAACAAATAATAAAATTCCACTTGCTTATCATTTGTGGCAAATATGAAAATGATTGGTCTATAATAAGTCATATGTAATGGGGATAAGGAAATTATACCGAAAAATCATGTTTTTAGCATATTTCCTATGTATTCCTTTATATTTTTGTAAATAGCGCCCTCCATGGGTGACCTTGTGAAAATTCAAATGTACGGTCATGTAGAGTATGAGTTACTCTACCCACGTGCCAAATATGACGATGATACATCAAATAATAAAAAAGTTATATAGGGGGGGGGGGCACAATGTGCCCCCCCTTGGGCCTGTGAGGGGTCAAAATAGCTTGGGCTTAATAGGGTTAAAGAAGTTGATGCGACTGACCGCGCGGCGATGTTCTTGGACTGCCCGCCGCATGCCGGTTGCAATGTTTTGGTGTTGGGTGACGCCGGGTGCGCTGAGTGGTGGTGGAGTGGGGAGGCCTATATGTGATGTGGAAGAGAAAAAACACAAACCCGGCAGTATCCTCCTCGACTAAAATGAGCGAGGACATTATTTGTGTCCTCTGTCTTATGTTGCAGCTCGACCATCATTATTCAATCAATGTTGTCAACGTTGTGTATTATTGTAAACATTGTACATTAAAATGCTGTTTAAATATGTGTAGAATAAGGGCACAACATAATTCACAGACCTATAGTGTGGCACAGCACACTGGGGCTTACACTGGGGCTTAAATTACATATAGGTAAGTCGGTGCTCCGACGCTTGTCCCCGTCTATGTTAACACGTCTAAACGAATATAACGACGGTACGAGTGAGATGCCCATCGCCCCATTACTTGAATTTGTTCGTCTGAGTAGCCCGCCATAGCTGCAGATGTAGCTGCCCCTATCCTAAAGGAGTGGGCCGTGTAACATTGCAGCGGGAGACCGACAAATGACACGCAACGCCGCAAAATGCGATTAAATTCAAATCTTGACAAGGGAGTGGTATTGAATTGCTGAAAAAATGCCCCTCTCTGCTCAGAACGAAGGCGCAAATAATTCCAAGCCGCCCGCACCGGGCAGAGTGACGCACATGCACTCTCTGGAATGATTACGACACGTCCCGCGCCACGCTGATCTGTTTTGGACAACCGAATCGTTAAGACCAAGCGTCGGTGAGGGGGATTTCCCTTAATGGTGACGTCATCGGTCAACAAGGGGACGCGCTGTGGCGTGGCTGTGAATTCGCCTATTCGTAGGAAACCGAAAAACGCAACAAGAAAAGCGGAAGTCAACATAATACAATCATACGAATTCGCACAAACAGAAGGTAACGCGCGTACCAGGCGCCGCAAAATAGTCAGCGTAATGGGGCAACGAATATCTTCCCTGGAATGAAGCCGTCTACATCCTTCAATTAAGTGTTTAATTGGAAAACTGTTAGTAATGTCCTCTTCCTTATGTCCGCGTAAGCAGAACGACAAGCCCGAAACGTACGTGGCAATCGTGTTCGGGGAATAACCGTGCCAAGACAGATAAGAAATAAATAGAGCTATCTGCTCAGTAGTAGGGGCCGCTGTGATATCAAAGTGATAGGAGCGTCGGAAGGCTTGGAAAGCTGACCACGCTTGGCGGTACGTACTCATGGTGTTTCGGGCCCTGGAAGATTCAAGCAAGAGGGCTTGTTCCCCGTGAAGTTGGTCCAAAGTTGGACTGGGAGTGGTGTCCCCACGCGGTCGGCATCGGGAGCCAGGCGACGAAATCTGCCCATCTGGAAGCGTGATAGAGAGTCAGCAATGTCATTATTAACACCGGGCACATACTTGGCTCGAAACCAAATATTCCATTTCAGACACAGCACAACTAAACGGCGTATAAGAGTCATGATGTGCCTGCATGTAGACGATTGCCTGTTAATTACCGCCACAACTGCTTGGTTGTCTGACCAAAATACTACCTTCTTGTCAGTCAATTGGTCACCCCATAGCGAAACACCCACAACAATTGGAAACAGCTCCAGAAATGCGATCGAATACTGGCAGGCGAGGACGTCCTCCGGCCATTTAGCTTGAGCCCATTTCCCATCGAAATAGACACCGAAACCAATGCTTGCTGCCGCATCTGAATAGAAATGAAAGAAGGCGTTCCCGTGCCACACTTGATCTGGAATTTTCACCGTCCCATTGAAATGGCGTAGAAATTCGACCCAAGCAGAAATGTCGGCCTTAGCCCCGGAAGAAATTCGAATTCGGTGGTGAGGCAGACTTCCCCCGCGCGTGAGATCGATTAGTCGACGGAGAAAGGCCCTACCGGGCCCAATCGCCTTACATAAGAAGTTAAGGCTGCCTATGAGCGATTGCATTTCCCGCAATGTGACCTTGGACTTGACCAGAAACTCGCGCAGCATGCTGAGAAGGGCCAAAACTTTGACTTCCGGAACCTGTACCTGCAGGGTGGATGCATCAATCTGAAGACCTAGGTAGGTGATTTGCTGCACAGGACCTTCTGTCTTGCCTTCCGCTATGGGCACCCCAAAACGCTCACACATCGCCCTGAAACAATGCATTATGTGTTCGCATTCTGCAGCCGATGCACCTGCGAAAAAGAAGTCATCGAGATAGTGTAATAAGGTTTGCACCCCTGCGATACGCCTGCAACAATCCTGAAGAAATGTACTAAACTTCTCAAAGACTGCGCACGACACAGAACAGCCCATGGGCATGCATCGATCGAAGAAAAATTGCCCATCCACACACATTCCAAGAAGATCGAAATCATTCGGGTCCACCGGCAACAACCTAAATGCTGACTTGATATCTGCCTTCCCCATGTAAGCCCCATGTCCCAGTGAAACAACTAGGGCTACTGCATCATCGAAACTGCTGTAAACCACTGTGCACTCTTTCCGATCGATGCTATCGTTTACTGAAGACCCCCTCGGAGAAGATAAATGATGAATCAGACGGAATTCCCCTGGAGTGCTCTTAGGGACTACGCCTATGGGAGAACATCGAAAATTCTGAAAGGGGGGAGAAGGAAAGGGGCCGGCTATCCTACCTAATTGTATTTCCTTATCAATCTTTGCTTTTACTATTTGGGGATGGTCAAAGGCCGACTTCAAGTTCGTTGCAGTCATGGAGACACGCTCGCCATTGAAACCTAGGGGAAAACCATGCGTAAAACCCCGGATTAAGGAACGGGCATCGCCTTGGTGATGATATGAGTGCAGAAAGGGTAATAAGCGGTCCAATAAAACGGGAGTAGGCGCGAGCGTCCGATGTGAATGCGGAGAAATTAGATTTAGAACCGGCAGAGGAGACGACAAATTGCTTGGACTAATGATATCAATGGAGGTGGGAGCAGGTCCGTTACTGGCTAGCGGACGACTTTGATTTTGCACACGCCGCTGCGCCGTGCGAGGGGTCGCTGCAACGCAGGCATCTGTGCGCGTAACGGCACCGTTTCCCCCGCAGGCAGCCCCCTCCATTGAATGCAAAGCAGACATTGGAACCCCGCGGTCGTGCTCTGTTAGGTTGGAAGAGGGGTGGGCGCTGGTTGCTTCGCTGGGGGTACCCCGCTGCCGACTGCCCGTAGGAACGAAAAATCCGCGCTTGCGTTGTGGCAACGAGTAGCCAGAGCTCACTGTCCACTCTTGCCCAAGACATCTGCGGCTGCCTCGCGTGCCTTAGCCGAAATTGAACATCATAATCGCGCCAGTTGTACCCACACTCGGCAGCCGTGCGCACAATACTCATGTATTTTAGCAGCTCGCGCACGCGAGAAGCATGGCGCTCCGCGAAAATGGCCACAAACACCAGCATGGCATTCGTCCATTGCTCAATAGAGCGAATGGACGGCGAGCGCGACTGGGGCTTCAGCTGCAGACCTCCACCTACGGAGTCGACCGCGAGCATGAGCGATTGACTCGTGGGGAGCGGATCGAATTTTAGCAATTGCCCAAGTTCCACATACTCCCCTTTCCAGATGCGCTCTTTCACGGCAGGCTGAACATGCAACCCTAGGTCGTCGCCTAGCTCTGAGATCGCCTGCGGCTGCGCGAAAATGCTACCCCCCGACGCTGCATCCCCTAAAACATGAGGGGCCTGCGTGGCTAAGCCAGGCTGAGCAGTAAACTGCGAGCTGGGAGGGGGCGCAAAAACGTCGGCATTATCGGCCGGCGCCCCATCCCCTACATGCGAAACCTCTCTCGAAACGAGCGGAAATGGCAGAAACTCACCGTTAGCAGCTGTTGCGGGTCGGTTTCTCGTCCCACCAGAAGAGGTCCCAGGCTGCGACTCCGAAGGGTGTGCCTGCGGGGGCGGCGGGGACGACACCGAAGTCGTGACGGATGTTGTCGTTGGCGAGTCGGGTCCCCGTCGAGTTCGCCCCCTGCCCCAGCTAGACGGTGGTGCAGCTACCGATGTCCTGCGACCCCGCCTTGATACTACCGTCCGCTGCACACCTCTTCCCCGTGCCCGGCCCGTTGCACTCCCGCGTTTCGGCATAATTTTCTCACTGTGGTCTTATCGGCAACAAAAATATTTTGGACAACCTGCCTTCTCAGTGACCACGAAGATAATGCCATCAATTCCTCATACAGCTGCCAAGCATAACGCGATGGCTGCAGCTAGTCTCTTGCCGACGCATTAAGTTTATTGGTCCTGAGAGACCTCGCCGGCCTCGTCTCGGCGGTCGGCCCAGACATGCTAATCCATGTAGTAGTCTTGTCCCGGGAATAAATTGTTTTAACTTTCCCCATTTTCAATGTACGTTAAAACCTGATAGGTAGCATTGCCTAGCTAGGCCCTAACCGTCACGTTAGACCCTATGCTATTTATACCGTATGTCAATACGTCTGGTCCCCTAAAACCCAGGATAGCCCAAAATGTATTGCTTTTATTTGGACAGCGCACATTCAAGGGACTCTACTATAACCTACTCTTAGGTAGCTAGAATTTAAATTTAAACCATGGCTTCTAGGCCTAGGCCTATAACTAACTTGTTAGATTTCTAAATCATCGAACTCATGACACTGCGCTTAATACTAGTGCATGATGTGATACGGTGCCTGTTGCAACGTTCTATCGTTACGACGTTAGGCTACTGAGGAGTACTGTGCCAACAATGCAATGGGAATATTCCGTACGCTGATTTAGATGATTAGTTTTTGTAAAAGAAATTCTTATATTATGTGAAGTTTTGAAAATTTATGTAAGGATTGAATTATGCAAGTGTTTAAGCACGAGTTGGTTGAAAAGAATAATGTTCGTACCGGTACAGACGACCTAACTTAAATCCCCATAATTCTTTCAAAATAAACGTTATTTTCTCCAAATTTTCAAGAAATGCAGAAAAAAGTATCCATAATAAGTAAAAGGTTTTAATATTAGGGTTAACACTCTCATTCTTGAGCAAGCAGCACCCTCACGCGGCAGAAAATACAGAAATCCCTAAAATCCTTCTCATCGACGTTTTCTGTTAGGGGTGAGCTATAAAGAACAAGTTCATAACACTAACGCTGTACATTCAATATCCATGCCATTTTCACGAAACTTGACCAAATTGTAGAAGAAGGTTTATTAATTCCAGAGAAAAACAAAAAAATATGGGGGTTCATGTGCTCGTGTTTGTGCTGGCAGCACCCCCATGCGACATATATCATCGTAAGTCTCCAAAATCTGGTCAGGAACCTATGCAGGGATGCCCTGACAGGGTGGGTTCATAAAACTTGTGCTGTACATTCGAAACCCATGTAATTTTCACGAAACTTGACCAACTTGTAGAAGAAGACTTAGTAATTCCAGAAAAATGAATTTAAAAAAAAGGGAGGGGGGGGGGGGTATGTGCTCGTTTTTGTGCTAGCAGCGCCCCAATGCGACATATGAAGAGTTCGGTTTCAAAAGGTACTACATTCATAATTTCAAGTTCTGAGAAAAAAGTGATTTTTTTTTTATTATCATTGATTAGCTCAGACTGATATGATATTTCCCCCTATTATACTGCCAAATGATACAAAACTAAAATCACTCTCTAAGAAAATCCCGGTCCATACATGTATTTCTAATGAATTAATAATTCTTATATCTTTTTGTAGTACCTTTTGAAACCGAAACTAGATGTAGTCCCTTTTGAAACCGAAATTTCACATACAAGAGATATATTCAGTGTGATGTTATGACATGTTTCGCGTATCAATTTTTTTTTTCAGCAATGGTGTTGATGGGGATGGGATACGAGGTCAAAGTTGCCTAGGTAATTGACAATGCCCTGCCCTATTTAGCAGCAAGAATAACAAACCAATGTGCACAGCTAATGCCCCACTTCTCCCTTGCTGACCAATATCTTATTTTGAATGAATGATTGCCATTGGTCATAAGCATTCAATCAATTTTCATATGCTTCAAATGTTCTGGATCCATGGAGCATGGGGGGGGGGGGGGGAATTACATGAATTCCATTCTGGTTGGTTCTTTATCAGGTAAGATAAATCTGATAATCTAAGCTCTGATAAAATCAAGACCGTCGATGAGTAATATGACAACCTATATTAAACACACATTTGTTATTACCGTTGTGACATTGTATAAGTAAAATGTTACATTTACAAGAAGGAACATGAATCTAGTGTTCAAAGCTTCATACAACTACGTACTTTCCAGCCCTGGTACTTTACATTATGCACGTATAGAATAAAGCACAGCATACCCGCAGGTTTAAAGCACTGTTCACACTAAGAAATCAGGGTTCAAAATTGAACCTCCAGGCGTGATACAATAGCAGCACCCCTTTTCCCTCAAAATTTGAACCCCTGTCTAGGATTAAATTTTGAACCCCATAAAAATGAACCCTCTGAGTTCAAAACTGAACCTCAAGGTTTTCAAAGGGGTTTATTTTTTGCACCCCTGCAGTAAAATCTTGCACTATCAAAGTTTACTTTTTGCACCCAGGCAGGTTAAAAATTGACCCTCTGAAGGATACATTGTTTAACCTCAAGGTTGTAAAAAGGTTCATTCTTCCACCCAAAAGGGTTCATTCTTGAACTTTTCAGATATCAAAATTGAACCCTTTGCGGTGCATCTATGCTCCCTGGTTTTTATTTTTCCACCTTAATGGGTTATATAATTGTGTGACCGTGCACCTCAAAACGAACATAAAGTCGCACACACTGATTTTGCGTGAGGACTGAAAATAAGTGAAATGGGTCAACCTAGCCGAACTTGACTTTTTCATATTTTCTGAAAGAGCGGGTCTTCTTCTACATTATGCTAAAATTTGGTATCATAAAACAGGCAGGAAAGTGCGTGTTTTTTAGCAGTTTATCTCGAATATTTTTGGTAGAATAGTGTGATTAGGTGTGTCTTTAGAATCCCTTTTCATTTCTGAAAAACCTTGACCACACTCTTCACTTTCAACTCTAATAACTTTTGAAAAGATAGTGCTACTGCTTTGAACTTTGGCATTGATTATGGACAGAATGTGTTAATGAGGCATGCTTAATTTCAGTTTAATCTGATAACCTCTTCATTGTTGTTACTTTGGTGGTTTACTTCCTGTTTTTTTATCCCATTCATCGCACAGCCAGCACGGCTCGGTAAAGATAAAGCGCTTGAATAGACACTGTACTTCAGAGCCTATTTTCTCAGTTCACACTTTTCCTGAGTTTGTGCTTTCTTTCCAATATTTAGATAGGTTAGGAGAGTCCATTTGATTTGAGTTATACATCATTTTACAGCTTAAAGTCTGCTCTTTCAAAATACGGTCTTAACTAAAAATTCATGTCTGGCGACTTTTTGTTTGTTTTGAGGTGCAGGGTCACATATATATATATTAATATATATATATATATATATATATATATATATATACATATATTACATACAATATAAATCTTGCTGAAATAATGGAGATGTTCAAGCTTAAAGTACAGCACAGTATTCAGAGTTGTTCAATCAAACACATACTCCTTAGCAATGCCATCACCAATTCATTGTACATGCTACTCATACTTCATTTTTGGCACACACTCTGTACAGAGAAATTAAAACATCTCTGCACCACAGATGATTACATTTCATGTTTGTTTAATGAAGTCTTGGGATGATAAAAAACGAGGAAAACTGAATAAAGAGAAATTCCCCATTTTCGTACATTATCTAAGTACAGTTCATCATTTGGTACATACAAACATGTCACTTTCATTTGTCAAGATGGATACATTTCTGCATTCACACAAAAATGAACATGTATTAATTGTATAGGCTAAGTTTTTACCATCATTCAAAACAAAGAGTTAAGTCAAATCAAGTGTTTGCATTATAATATAATACATGTACAATTGAAAAAGTTAGATACAATACATGTACATAACATATACTCCTACAGTAATGGAATATACTCAAATTTTGTAAATAAGGGAAAACAATATTCTCTGATGAAAAAAATGTATCAAAGGTCTGTCGTTATATTATCATTACATCATTTCATTTCCCTATAAGAATTTCTTTATGACAAAAAATAAACATAAAAATCTCTCCCAGCAGAAAAAAAATGAAACATTTGCAATCCATGTGCGTTGTGCAAAAAATACACTTTTATCATTTGAAGAAAGCAGAGTTGTTAATTCCAGATGTTGCATGTGCAAGCAATTACAACACAGTGAATTCAGGTTAAAAAAATAATAATAAAACAGTTGAATAAAAAGTATACATTACAAAACCTTCATGGTAAGTTTCCACATACATAGAAGGAAACAAAATGGTGACAATACTTTCCAGCTATATGCAAATGAATGAAAATACTTCATAAATTAAAGATTATCTAGAAACCTTCAAAAAAGATATGTAAAGATCATTAACAAATCAAAGCACAGTACACAAATATTAGTAGGATTTCCGTGAACACATTTTAACATAGCTAATGCTTACATACAATAATTGTAAAGGTTAGTATCCTCACCTGTTACATAACAGACAGAAAAGAGGGATACCAAGTTTGCTGATACTGCAATAAAATAAATAATTAACACCACTAATACACACACACATGCAAATTGTGACAAGCAAAAAAAGGTAAAAGGACGCCCCCTTCCTCTAACAGCATCCAACTCAAAGTATGGGGATATGTCTATTCCATCGATATAGGGATGGCATTTGTAACTAGAATTACATTGTACGAGATATGATAGAAGAGAGAGGAACACTCAGAGATATGTAGGATAGCATAGGCAGGATGGGAGAGGCATAAAACAGGAAGGTACAGGAATTGTCCAGCTTTATACAGAAAGCTTGAATGATGCCACTGTACTACAGTGTAATTCTCAGTGCTGGCTCAAGGCTAAAATTCATCTTCCACCCGAAACTTCAAAATGCAGTTTATATTCATAAGCGAGAATGACAAGAAAACCAAACTACTCTAGCGGCAAGAATTTCTATAACAACCTTGAGGATGATACACAATGCAAAGCAGATACAAGTAGTAACTCATCATGATACAAGTAGCCACAGGGTTGTAAATCTACAGTGATTTCTTTAAAATCATTCGATGAAGTGTTCTCACAATATTACCAGCCAGTATTCTACACTGATTTTATGAAGACTGTTTCAGACTGTAGTTGATTGCCCTGGACAAAGGTTTCATCATGGATGCATCTGTAGAACTGAGTGAAGTTGTAGCGATTCATTCCACGAAGACAGCTGAAGAAGGTGCCTCAGTCATGCAGACTACCTGGAGGAAAACAACAACAACAACAAAAGTGTTACACTCTCCTCTGTATAGTGATACAAAAATGTACAATATATCATACATTTATTTAGAAGATTAATTTCTGGGAGGGAGGAAAAACACGAAATTGAACATTTCTATGGGTTGCACTTTCCTGACAAAGCACAAGTACAACACACTCTACACACCCTCTTAAGCTTAAATTTGATTCTAGGGTAACAATCTCCAAAAAATTCTATACTACATACATGTACAATGTAATTCTAGAACTTTAATAGACCATACACTCTACACTGAAAATTTGTAAATGCTCTGCCATCTGGATGAGGGCAGACAAATTCATTTGTCACATCTTTACAATATTCCCAAATCTCCTCATTGAGATAATGTCTGTGGTTTGTATCAAGACTATGAGGTGGGATGATTGGGGGGAAGTATATGCTAATGAAGAACAGGTGAAGTCAAAATTACTTGTGAGGGCCATCAACCCTCTCCATGAAAAAGGTCATACTGATCATGTACCGAGTTTTCACATTCAATGCAAAAATGCAGATTCACCTTGAACTGGGAAAACTGTTGATTGAGAGAAGAGAGATGACCAGTCCAGTTGTATACTGGGACAAACGTCTTGTCCAGGATCATCCTCCTTTTATGTTGATGTAGTGACTGCATCAGCAATTCGGTACAGCGTATTTGGCCCAGTATACACTGGACTCCTGTTATAATGAGGTCCTCAGGGCCTATAGTTTTCTTTCGTTTTATCAAAGTTTTGTTACAACCAAACAAGTAAACAATAAAGCAACAAATGTAGAGCCAATAACATTATGGCCTCAATTTCAATTTTGTTGTAACCTTATTTATTGGAACAGGAGTACACTGTTTGTATGTATAAAGACTGATGCATTAAAGAGTTCCATAAATAATAGATCTGAACATACAATGCAAATAAAAAATGAGACACAGCAGTCTCGTGATCAACTCACAGTACAGAGTATTGTTCTTGGCAGATCCAGCACAGGTCAGTTGCAGGTTAGGTGGCAGCGACATATGGCAGCAGACCTTTCCGGACTTTGCGAAAAATGTTGGCAAGGTTTCTTTCTCCCTTGGCGTTGTAGTGTTGCGATTCCTGCGTTAAATATATTAAGTACAAAAGTAAACCGAATACATGGTATGTCATCTCTGATAATCCAACTAAAAAACAACAGTAATGTAGAGCTGTGCAAGAAAGAATTGGATGCTATACACATGGCCACAGGAACCAGGGGGGCTCCGGCCCCTACTTTTCCGGCACCATACAAAGGAAAACATAAGGTGTCCCCACTTTCGGTCCCCATCCCCCCCCCCACTTTACCCGAAAGTGTGTAAGTGGCACTAGAAAGAAATACATGTAGATAAAAACCTCGAAGTGTGAGCACCATAAGGATATGTTTTTGCGCTGAATACTTTTTTGTTTTGTTTTGTTTGTTTGTTTGTTTTTTTGCTTGTAAGCTGAAACCTGGAAGTGGCACCAGAAGTTGCATTCAAGGCCTTTTTTTTTTTGCTTGTTAGCTCATGAAACTAGGAAGTGCCCCCCCCCCACCCACTTTTGAAAACCTTCCACCAACAGTGATACAAAGACACTGCATGGCATACTGCAATTAATCTTACAAGAGTAACCATTCGATCTCTTTAACTCTTACAGATTTAATGCTGCATTTGCAACATTCATAAGAAAAGACATTTATATCAAAGGGAGCAAATGTGCATTTTCCTGGCATGCAGAGGAAACTCACCTTTGCCTTGGTGTCACAAGTAGGAAGAAGTTTTGACATCAGGTTTCATACGGTGAATACTCCCAGGAAGTAGGATGCAGTTCTGCGCAGCATAGTCCATAATGAAACAAACAACATCCTTAATTTGCTGTAAGGACAAGGATGTCTTCAAACACCTTTGACCTGAAGAAAGAAAGAAAGGGGAAAAAGAAAGAAACTTGAAATGATAATACAGAAATTTGAATTTATATTGAACTGTTCATGTGCAGTAGGCCCTATAACAAATCTGCAGGAAACAGTGCCGTCAATGCAATACAAAGCATAAGGGTCTGAGTAACGTACCAGTTGTAACCTCAAATTTACCACCACCCACCAGGTAATATGTAGATCAATGATGTCTGCACTGCACATGGCGATGTCAATAGGCTATTATATAGATTGCTCACACGTACTACATGACTTACAACGCTGCTGGCAACTTGTATTTTCACTTCGAAATCAGTATACATGTAATTATGACTGTTGTTCACCACGTCCATAGTATAAAGTGTATACATGTACTGTAGATCTACACGCACGGTACTTGAAATATCTCTTCTTTGTTTTTTTAATAATCAGTACCGGTATCATCAGCTTCACACCATTGCCACACTGACACAGGTAACTAGTCGGCCACTATATACACACACAAAAAAACTTTATTATACCGGTATAGGATTCTACTGTACTCAGTCTGCACTACTGTACTGACTACGGCACTGTGCAACCAAACCCAAGTAAGAAGGAATTTCTTTCACACTGATGATTACTAGCTGTACCTCCTCTGCCTTAGGACAGTTTGATGCACATTCTCTCATTCAGTGTTTCAATCAGCGGTATCCGTATCATGTAAGTCACCGCCGGCCGACTCTCACACAGCTTATCATGCAGACTTTATCAGGGGCATGCAGATATGACTAGTGACAGTGTGCGATCGACTCTTAGTCCCATACTCAGTTGTAAACTGTGGGAGCCCGAACGCTTCGTGTTCGGGCAGGTCGCAGCAGTTAGCTGACTGACTCTGTACAAGTAAGTCAGTCTTGACTGTCTCATAAGCACATGTATGCAATCGAAGACAAAACAATATCACAAATCACTACATTAAACTACCATTAAATTAAACAATGCAAACTGTTTTGCCTTATTCTTGTCGAGAGTAACCGTAAAAAGGCCCGTATTACTTCCAATTAGGTCATGTGATTTTGCATGTAGTGTATTAATACACGCGTGAGCGTGGTAACAAAGAAAAGTTGCGGGCACGACAAACGATTGAGATTATCACCGAAGAATTGAAGGATCTAGCCGTACAGAAGCAACCCAAATAAGTCATGATTTGTGATCATTTACTCACCTTAATCTTGTATAAATCGGCAAGTCTTGCAATGAAAAAGTCCCGCTTCAATGCAATCGGGAGTTCTACAACGAAATGGAAGTGAACTGTCGCGACGCTTTGCTTTGTGACACGTATACACATAGCTAGCTCGCTGTATGCGATGAGCTTTCAAAAATCGGAGCCTCGATCGTCTTCTCTGATGTGATTGGTCAATTTCCGGGATTGGCGTGTTAGTCTTTGCCCTCGTACTGTTTATGAAACTGGCACGAACAAAAAAAAAAAATGCTATTTCATTTTATCAAACATCAGCAAACATTTTTATATTGATTAATTTGCAATTTTAAAGATGAACATCATCCACAATTCAAATCACTACTGATACTGCATTACAACTCATAACATGTTTGAACGCAACACTATGCTCTAGGTTTTTGTAGCAGACTAACTCTTCTATTTGGAGGTTCAAAAATGTAACCTCTCTCAAAAGTGAATCCCATTCGGAGTAAATAGCACCCATAGAGGTTTAATATTCAACCCTAGTCCACGCAAGGGTGCATTTGGTCAAACTCAACCCCAAATTGAACCCTGATTTCTTAATGTGTTGGTAGGGCTGTCAGAATTTCATGCCATCGTATACAGTACATTTCACAAAGTGACTTTGCTTTCAGACTAGTTGTCACACACTTATTAGCGGTGAAGCCATTTATATATACAGGCATAGTCCATACCTACAAAGTGTTTGCACTTATTTCTGGGGACAATTTATGGCTCAAACTTAACACCCTATAGCAGTAACGCACAGTGCCGGTCACTTACAGTAAAATCAATGCAGTACGTGGGACTACATGAAAGTCTGCTTTTTATTCCTGATCTTTTTTTTTTGAATGTTTTCGTTTGGTCGATGAGTTCTCCTTTATTTTCCTCCATTGCTTGATCAAAACGTGATGAGTTTTTCAGATATTTTTTCAGATTTGCGTGGTGATTTTGACAGAAAGCCAAAAAGCCAAATGCCAACTTCTATTGTTTACAGATTAAGGCAGTAGACAATGGTAAAGGGTCAAGTCAATGCTGCTCTCTGATTGGTCAATTTCCCGATGATGTCATTGGAGTGGATGTAGTACCTTTTGATACCCAACAAAAATTGATGTAGTACCTTTTGAAACCGAACTGATTTTTAAATGTAATTCTTAAACACTTTCTGGTTGGAAATTCAGCTTTTCGTTATTATAAGTGTAAAAAGGTACTAAAAATGAGTACATGTACATCAAGACCAAAAAGTGACTTTTGATGGAAAATGGATGTAGTACCTTTTGCAACTGAGCTCTTCATATATCATCGTAAGTCTCCAAAATCTGGTCAGGAACCTGTGCAGGGATGCCCTGAAAGGGTGGGTTCATAAAACTTATTTTGTACATTCAAAACCCATGTCATTTTCACGAAACTTGACCGAATCGTAGAAGAAGACTTGCTCATCCCAGAAAAAAAAAAACAATAAAAAAGGGTCTCATGTGCCCTTTTTTGTGCTGGCAGCACACCCATATGATAAAAATCATCCTAGGATTCAAAAATCTGGTCACGAACCTATCGTGGGTGCCCTGATGAAATGGGGTTCAGGAATGTCATGCTTTACATTCAAAACCCATGTCATTTTAACGAAACTTTACCAAATTGTAGAAGAAGGGTTACTTAATGAAGAACAATTGTAAGTATAGGGGGTTCATGTGCTCGTTTAAGTGCTAACAGAGCCTCCTTGCGACATAAATCATCGTATTAAGACCCCCCTAATCTGGCCAGGAACCAATGCAGGGATATACGTATACCCTGCTATACAGGATGCATGAATCTCATGCGGCTCACTCCAAACCCCATTTTCTTTTCTTAAAAAAACAAAAAACAAAACAAAACAAAACAAAACAAAACAAAACAAAACAAAACAAAAACAAACCCCCACCCCCCCAAAAAAACCGCGTCACAATTGCAGTGATATGGGGATTTTTTTTTTTTCAGAAAGGAAGGTCCATGTGCGTTTTTGTTATTATTTCCCTTACACAGCCACAATGATATTATGTGGACGCAAGCGTGGAAAACTCCCCATTGACTTGTTTGTTTGTTTGTTTGTTTGTTTTACCCACTTGCTGTTACTATGTGCAGAAAGTGATAATGGAGAAAGAAGAATGAATATAAGGAAATGGGAGTTTTGGCATTAGTCTGACGTTCATTCAAAGTAAAAACAAATCTTAATAATGCAGTATATTGACGTTCATTGTAGATTGCATGTGTTGGTTGTTGCAGTGGTTGGTAAAGTGCGTGTTGTAAACTATTGAGAAGTACCTTGAGTACCCCCCCCCCCCCCCCCACGGGAAAAAAAAAATAATTATTTGATTCTCCTTTTGTCACACCAGATTTGGTAATCAGAAATTAATATCTGAATGGTGAAAGTGATAAATACTTGTTTGATAATACTTTCGCGACCTTGTATTCTGTAATAGAAAAAAAAACACAATTATTATTTTGTATTAGTAATTATGACAAGTTTTAATCTTATTTAGATTTAAACAGAGATACTCGAATTGTTTAAGTTGTAAGACCTGAAGATAAAAGGTTTGTCATATGTTTGTTTTGCTGTTGTTGTTTTTTAAACACCTTGTCTAGTAGAGTAGTAGTTCCCGACTAGGGCCCCAGGTACCTTATAGCACTCGACTTGACCACGCTGATGAACAGATAATGAACTGCATATCACCAACAGATCTATGATTTGAAAATAGAAATAAACTCAGTTCCACTTCCAAGCTTCCCGATTCCGACGATCAGTATTGTGCTACCATGACGATGTATACTAGTACTGTATGCGGCTCGGACCGCTGAACTTTGCGTAGTATTTGTACGTACACTTGAGATTGTAACGCGTACAGTCGGCACACGAGCCGTGCGAGGCCTCCCCGCGAGACCGTGGTGGGGAGCTGTTGGGTATCCGTACGTACTAGTCCTAGTACCACACTCTAGCTTGATCTACAAGCTCAGCTAGCTCAGCTAGGTCAGCTCATCACTCGTGCGTGCGCTTCTACGTTCTTTGTTACGTCACTGCCAACCTGCGCAGCTAGGATGCGCACAAACTCAACTGAGAACGTCCATAAGTAGATGGATTTGCCAAAAAATTGTTCTAGTTTAATAGACCGAATTCAATTCCAGGTCAAGCAGAATGACAGCTATCACTCAATTCAAAATGATCGCCATAAATTCAAAATGTAAGGACAAGGTTAAAAAAAGAAAAAAATTGCCGGGGGGGGGGGGGGGGGGGGGGGCATTCCACTGTCCCATACAAGTGGGCAAGCGTGTAAGCGTTATAGCACATATAGCCAGGCGGGTATATTATGCGGTTCGCGAACTGCGTGCTAAAGCGGTTTGTTGTTGTCTCTCAGGGTACACATTATGTTGTGCAACCTCGTTAATGATTGTATTTAATCCCAGTCAGTAAGATATTTGTCCAAAAGCAAGAATTAATACTGATCTTTAAAAACTTGATGCCGCCTCGAGAGGATGAAGACAAACAAGGGAAAGTCTCGCAATGGCAAGAAATGCCATGGTCAGCCTACCAGGCATCCCATTCACAAGCGTGTCTGTTTGAACAAACAGAAACAAGATTTGCAAGACACTAGATATATTTCTGAAATAATACAGAATAAATAAGGAATGAGAAGGCTTTTTACTGTTTGCCCTTGAGTGGGTCATCTTCAATTATTAAGACTCCAATATGCTTACTGCTGCACAGCCAATGATTATTATACAACAAAGGAGCAATAACAGCTCAGTTCTGTGACGCCTTGCATACATCAGAATTCCTCCACAATTTAGAAGACCATCACATAGGGTATTTTCAATAATTGTCACTGCCTTGTAGGTAATGAATGTGGTGCTTGGCAACCAGCTATCGGAAACATTCAAGGGGGTATTCTAGAAAGAGATGAAAAGGGCAGTTTTCATGTTCTGTGGTAAGAATTTGTATCTGAGATAATTGAAATACATCAATTTCTTGGATAGTATGTAAAAGGCCAGACATTCAGCTCGTGCAATTGTGACCGTGCAACTCAAAACGAACATAAAGTCGCACACACTGATTTATAAAAGTGCAGGAAAGTGTTTTTTTTTAAGCAGTTTATCTCGAACATTTTTGGTAGAATAGTGTGATTAGGTGTGTCTTTAGAATCCCTTTTTCATATCTGAAAAACCTTGTCCACACTCTTCATTTCAACTCTAATAACTTTTGAAAGGATAGTGCTACTGCTTTGAAATTTGGCATTAATTATGGACAGAATGTGTTAATAAGGCATGCTTAATTTCAATTTAATCTGATAATCCCTTCATTGTTGTTACTCTGGTGGTTTACTTCCTGTTTTTTGTCCCATTCATCGCACAGCCAGCACGGTTTGGTAAAGATTAAGCGCTTTCAAGAATAGACACTGTTACTTCAGAGCCTATTTTCTCAGTTCACACTTTTCCTGAGTTTGTGCTTTCTTTCCAATATTTAGATAGTTTAGGAGTGTCCATTTGATTTGAGTTATAGTTCATTTTAAAGCTTAAAGTCTGCTCTTTCAGAATACGGTCTTAACTAAAAATTCATGTCTGGCGACTTTTTGTTTGTTTTGAGGTGCAGGGTCACAATTGAAATACACCATGTAAGATTGGATCCAAAGATATGAAGCTTTAGAGGATCACCAACTTCTCATAACAGTTCCACTGGTTCTACAGTCTGATAGACCTGGTATTATCCAGTCATTGCTGAACAATACAACTATCGGAAGGTAAAAAGTCTAAGTAATTCCACAATCACTCTTCATCTCATAATTTCATGCAGTTTTTCTGCAGTTCGTTGTTAAAAAGAACTATAAAGGTGTGCTTTGTTATGCCTTTCATGGTGCTGGCTGAAGTTGAAATTTGAGGATGTCTCAAAGAGAAGATGGACCAAGAAGTATCTAAACCTAGAATCAAGAGGAATGTGCAATGTGCACAGTCCATGCCTTCCAGAAGTTTGGCGTGGATGACTTCAACCAGGACAATCTCCCCATTTACCCTCGTAGAGTCTTGATACAACAAATCAAGAGAGCAAACCTCGTAAGCTCTCACAACCTAATATGTGGCTCTACTACAGGGGAATGAGATATATTGAATTGTAGTTATTTCCAGAGGGTATGCATAAACTGTTCAATTAAATGCTTTGAGCTTCCAACACCAACGGTGGCCACAGAATTCATTATCATGCTCATAGCAAAAAAAAAATGCAAAGGTCATTGTTTCTGGAAGAATCTTATAGAACCAATTCTCCCCTCTGTACTGCCTTAAAGTGCTGAGACTTCAAAAACACATGCAGGGAATGAGCATAGAAGACATGTCTATTAAAGTGAATATCCCATGAATTTTTAGAATATAGGTCTAATATTGTAAACTCTTCAACGAAGCCGTCTAAATGGGGCATTTAGTCACTCAGACACAGTTATCAAAAAGTTCTTTTGAGAGTCATTTGTTTTGACGTCAGAATCACATGATTTCTCATTCACAATTTGTACCCAAAATACTTTTATAGGAATGTTTTCCATGGTAGCCATTTTTCATTTCAACACGGCAGTGTACCTACATGACAGGAAGATTTCCCGCCTACGTAATTCACTGAAGTGATTGACTTGCACATGGGTGTTCTGGCATGCTTGGGTTTGCAGTTTAAAAATCTTACAGCACCAAATATGGTCAGAATCCATCTTGAATTTTAAGAGTGGCAGCCAATGCGAATAATCCATTATTACAGAATGTATAGGCCCTATGTTTGTTTGTTTGTTTGTTTGATTTATTTTTCTTCCAACACAATTTCATACATAAATCAAAATTATTTTCAGTAATATCACATGGAATATCAGTAAGCAGATTACAAGTACATGATTCAAAGAAGGAAAATCGATGTGTAAATTAATTTCATTAACAAATTATAAATCGTATTACCAATTTTCCAAATAATTATCTGAGAAATTATGCGGAAGAAGGACTGCCACTATAAGCAAAAGCTTGAGCACGTGGCAGCCCAGGGACCTATCTACATAATACACAAAAAATTATATTGTTTGCGGAATGGAGAAATACTACAAAATGTGACCCTGCACCTCAAAACATACAAAAAGTCGCCAGACATGAATTTTTAGTTGAGACCATATTCTGAAAAAGCAGACTTTAAGCTTTAAAATGATGTATAACTCAATCCAAATGGACTCTCTTAACCTATCTAAATATTGGAAAGAAAGCACAAACTCAGGAAAAGTGTGAACTGAGAAAAGAGGCTCTGAAGTACAGTTTCTACTCAAGCGCTTGATCTTTACCAAACCGTGCTGGCTGTGCGATGAATGGGACAAAAAACAGGAAGTAAACCACCAGAGTAACAACAATGAAGGGATTATCAAATTAAATTGAAATTAAGCATGCCTCATTAACACATTCTGTCCATAATTAATGCCAACTTTCAAAGCAGTGGCACTATCCTTTATAAAGTTATTAGAGTTGAAAGTGAAGAGTGTGGACAAGGTTTTTCTGAAATGAAAAAGGGATTCTAAAGACACACCTAATCACACTATTCTACCAAAAATGTTCCAGATAAACTGCTAAAAAAACTCACTTTCCTGCCCGTTGTATGATACCAAATTTTAGTATAGTGTAAAAGAAGGCCCGCTCTTTCAGAAAATATGAAAAAGTCAAGTTCGACTAGGTTGACCGATATCACTTATTTTCACTCCTCACGCAAAATCAGTGTGTGCGACTTTACGTTCGTTTTGAGGTGCACGGTCACAAATATAAAACACTGTAAATACATTGTTTTTTATATATGTATAGTGCATAGGTACGAATAAGAGTAACGTGAAATATGATGATGATGATGATGATGGTGATGTATGATGATGTTGACAGGGTAATGATGAAGAAAAATGTGATAATGAAGATGAAAGTGATAGTGGTGATGCTGAAGATAATGGGAATGAAATGAAATGATAGACACAGAAACATTGCGTATATTTATTGTAGTTTTAAATCCAATTTACAGGAAAAGAAATGTGATCATACAAATATATATATATATATATTCAAATGCTATATTCATAGATTGTAATCTGACAGTAATGTAGTTTTCAATCTAGCCTTGAAAGAATATAAAGTTTTACACGATTTAACATAATCTGGGAGTGTATTCCAAAGATTTGGTCCATTGTGTCTTATAGATTTTTGTGCAATTAATAATTTGGGATATGTGTGTATGTGTTTTAGAAGAATGTACCTGTACGCCACTATAAGCATTCATATGTCTAACAATTGCTTGTTACCAGAGATGTTAGCTGAAAAGCAGCCATTTTGAATGTTAAGATGGCCGTGATCTGCAATTTCAGGGAGGGGAAAAGTGCATCTGAATGTTCAACATCATGAGCCCGATTAATGCCCGAAAAGTAAACTTTCTTTATTGCTTACAACATGAGATATAGGTCAAAAATTCTGGTATGGCGGCCATTTTGAATTTCAAGATGGCCACCTTCAATATCAAGATGAACCATCGTTTCAAGAAAAGCTGTTTCAGAATGTTTGATAGCATGATGCTCTTTGCCCCAAATTAGAACCGTACACAATGTATACGATATCAGATACAGACCGAATTACATTGGTTATGAAGGCCATTTTGAATTTCAACGAAAATGACCCATGATTTAAAACAAATGCATATATTAGCACGTCTGACATAAAAAGCATGCTTTTTATCCCAAATTTATACGTTCCATAATGCTTACAACCTTGGATATTGGAAAAATAAATTTAGCTATGGCGGCCATTTTGAATTTCAAGATGGCTGCCTAAAAATCGTATCAAAACTATCTATAGCATCAGACAATTTTTTATCAGAATGTCTGACATCGTGAACATGGTCACAATTCACGATTTATTTAGTGTACGGAGACTTGGTAAACTCTCTATATACTGTTCGTAGAATTTGTCACCAGCCCGTGTTAACAGCAGCTAACATCCCATAGGTGGTGACAAATTCCACGATCATTATAGAGAGTTTGCCGAGAGTTTCCTATATACTGATCGTGGAATTTGTCACCACCTATGGGATTTTGGCTACAATTAACACGGGCTGGTGACAAATTCCACGATCAGTATATAGAGAGTTCGCCGAGAGTTTCCTATATACTGATCGTGGAATTTGTCACCACCTATGGGATTTTGGCTACAATTAACACGGGCTGGTGACAAATTCCACGATCAGTATATAGAGAGTTTCCTATGAGAATTATTATTTATATTACAAGTTAAAGTGTCTGAGCATTCATCGTCCCGTCAGGAGATAGTGTATCAATAGGGAAATGCGTGGTGGAAATCTGTCACCGCTCGCCTGTTGTGTGAGGAGACCTTCGCACGCAACTGGGAGTGAACTATAGCTTTCATTCAAAATCACGGAAGCGTGCAAGCGGTCTGATATTCGGGTACGTGCCAGAAGGTGATCACCAGTGACAGAAACACGATATGGCCCTGCTTATCTGATTATCTGCTTCTACGTCATCATATCTTGAAATATTCTGTATTCTTCTTCTTGGAACATTGCCTTGAACATGGTGTCGACTAGATCCCAAGCCAACACAGAGGCTATCACTGTACATGCCATGCAAGAGTACTTGCTAAGCGATGCATTCTCTGAATCCATTGAAAAGGCCCTTGAAAAGGGAATCAACAAACAATTGGGAAAGTTTGCTAACCGATTAGAGAGTTTAGAGACACGCCATCTTGAAATAATGGCGAGGCATGAGAAATGTGAAACTGCCACAATGGAGAACGAAGCCGCTATTCAGGCCAAGACGAGTGACATTAATCGTCTGAATAGCCAGCTCGCTTCACAGACCGATACAATCCGCAACATCCAGCTATTAATCAACGAAATGGAACAATAGTCTAGACGAAACTGTCTAAAGTTCTACGGTGTTCCTGAGGACAAAAGGAAAATACCGACGATCTCATCTGCTCAACTTGGTGACTCAGGGAAGGTGCCCTTGTCTGTAACCGACTTGGACCGACTTGGACCAATCTCACCAAATTGCTCCGAGACACACTCTGTCTGGTGTTACATCTACATCGTCCACCGCAGATGGCGCTAAACCACGGGCACTTCCACGTGTCATCATCGTCAAGTTCCACTCGTACAAAACACAAAAACACACGGAAGAAGTCTGCGGGCACAAGCATAGGGATTCGACGAGAAATGGGTGTTGCAATATTTATCAGGAAAGATTTAAAGTACGGGGTCTGTAAACCAATGCAAGAACGTGAAGGACTTGAATCTCTCTGTATTGAACTATTGTATGGCATTCGTAAGCAGAGTTAATGTATTGTTCAAGTTTTGTACCGTCAACCGAAATGTAAAATGTGCAATCATTTTTTTTTATTGCTCATTTTGAAACGATTTTGAATCATGAATTTATTGAAGATAAAACTCCATTTATAATGGGAGATTTCAATATTAACATACTCAATGTGTATAATTTTTCTTATGTTAGAATCGAATATTCTTATTCTTCATCCCAATTACCACAAATTCTGAAACTCTGTCCCCAGCATAATTTATATATAATTGTCCATATGTGACCGTGCACCTCAAAACGAACATAAAGTCGCACACACTGATTTTGCGTGAGGACTGAAAATAAGTGAAATGGGTCAACCTAGCCGAACTTGACTTTTTCATATTTTCTGAAAGAGCGGGTCTTCTTTTACATTATGCTAAAATTTGGTATCATAAAACGGGCAGGAAAGTGTGTTTTTTTAGCAGTTTATTTCGAACATTTTTGGTAGAATAGTGTGATTAGGTGTGTCTTTAGAATCCCTTTTTCATTTCTGAAAAACCTTCTCCCACTCTTCACTTTCAACTCTTAATAACTTTTGACAAGATAGTGCTACTGCTTTGAAAGTTGGCATTAATTATGGACAGAATGTGTTAATAAGGCATGCTTAATTTCAGTTTAAACTGATAAGCCCTTCATTGTTGTTACTCTGGTGGTTTACTTCCTGTTTTTTGTCCCATTCATCGCACAGCCAGCACGGTTTAGTAAAGATTAAGCGCTTGAATAGACACTGTACTTCAGAGCCTCTTTTCTCAGTTCACACTTTTCCCGAGTTTGTGCTTTCTTTCCAATATTTAGGCTAGATAGGTTAGGAGAGTCCATTTGATTTGAGTTATACATCATTTTAAAGCTTAAAGTCTGCTCTTTCAGAATATGGTCTTAACTAAAAATTCATGTCTGGCGACTTTTTGTTTGTTTTGAGGTGCAGGGTAACATATGTAAAAATCTGAAAATCATCCGGAGGTCTCCTTAAAATACCGCCAGCAAGGATTAAAAGGGCTTTGGTTTCCTGAAGGAAAAATCTTTGATTGGCTGAATAGGTTACATAGTCCAGTCAAAATACGACAAAAAGTGGGTGAACCCCCAACTAATTGCAACAGAAATGATTCTAATTGCATTTAACCTGGAAGAGCTATTAAGATAACATATAAAGAGTTCCCTAAAATCGAGTGGTGGATCAGATCTCGGGACATATAACCCTCAGAAAGTACATTGGTTTAAAGACTACCTTACTAATAGAAAGCAATATGTTTATTTAAATGAATATGAGTCTCTCATGAAAACAACTTCTTGTGGTGTCCCTCAGGGTTCCCTACTTGGCCCATTATTATTTATCTTGTACATAAACAACCTCCAAAATTGGTCCCAGATTCTTTCTTTCATATGCTTTGCTGATGACACAAATTTATTTCTTTCACATCGTAACTCAAACACGCTTATACATATGTTAAACAATAACTGAAACTTGTTCAGTCCTGGATTCACGCAAATAAGTTGTCACTAAATATTGATAAGACGCATTATATACTGTTCAGCAATTCTCTGAACTCTGTTTCTGATTATGTTAAGATCAATGGTATCAATTTAAACCAGGTAGATAGTATCAAGTTTCTAGGACTTTACATTGATAGTGATCTATCCTGGAAAACCCATATTAACTATTTAAGTAAAATTTTGTCCAGAAACATTGGAGTTTTAAACAAACTGAAATATAATTTCCCCATATATATATCACAAAATATATATTTAACAATGATTTCCCCTTACCTCAACTATGGAATTCTAGCATGGGGTAATTCGTCCAGATTTTTGCTTGATTCGCTTTTCCTTCTTCAAAAACGCGCCATCAGAGTTATCAATAACGCCGGATATTTATCTCATACAAATGAATTTTTTCACAAGAATACAATTTTGAAATTCATTGATTTGTTTGATTACAACCTAGGTATTTTCATGTATAAATACTCCACGAATGATCTTCCTGATGCTTTTCTTCACATGTTCAAAAGAAACTACTCAGTTCACAATTATCCCACCCTCCAACGGGACGCTTATCACCTTCCACGTACTCGCACAATTTTCGCGATGAAAACAATTATGTATGCGGGACCGAAATATTGGAACGATCTCCCCCCTGAACTCAAAGGTTGTTTATCACTATCATCCTTCAAATGCAAATCAAGACAGTATTTATTGAATGATTACGCTACATCAGCTCATTGAAATTCTGTTTTGTGCTGTCCAGGACTATCCCGCTATACTGTACTCCATTGTTGTTATCTTAAACCAGACTTTAAGAGCCCAGCTGTTTGCGCCCTTAAATTCTATCACTGTGTTATGTATATTTTTCCTTCTTTAAAGATAGCTGGGACGAGGAAACAGCTGGTATTTCACATTCTCACTGCACTGCAACTGGTTGCTGAATGTCTTTTTTTTCTGGATTTGCAGGTGCATGTGTTCCCTTCTTAATACACGCAATGTACACATTTCTAATACTGTCTAAACGGTATCATTGTTATTATATATTAAGTCATATTGTATTGCCAGAACGACAATGGTTCATCCGCTTACAGCATGTGGCTTTTCCGACCTCTAACCTGCACTAGAGTAGAATTTGCTATATAACTGTATAATTGTACTTTTTTATTTTGTTTTTCTCTTATGTTCCGGTCATTGTTGTACCCGTGCTCCTCTTCTCAATCTTAAAGGGAACACAAACCCAAAGAGCAATGTGGATTGAGTAAAAGCAGTAACATTAGTAGAACACATCAGTGACAGTTTGAGGAAAATTGGACAATCGATGCAAAAGTTATGAATTTTTAAAGTTTTGGTGTTGGAGCCGCTGGATGAGGAGACTACTAGAGGTTATGACGTATGAGAGGACCACAATATAAAGAAAATATAAAAGGAATTCCACAAAAATTCACTTTTCTAGCAAAATGAAAGAGCTCTTGACTAACCGCTTTCAGAAAGAAGGGGGAATAAGTGCTACCCCTAACATATGTCAGTATCAAGTTGATGGAATGTGTAATTTTCATGAAAAATAAATTTTCATTGAATTCCCTTTCTATTTTCTTTATATCGTAGTCCACTCATACGTCATAACCTCTAGTAGTCTCCTTACTCAGCAGTTGCAACACCAAAACTTTAAAAATTCATAACTTTTGCATCGATTGCCCGATTTTCCTCAATTTTTTACTGATGTGTTCTACTAATATTACTGCTTTCACTCGATCCACATTGCTCTTTGGGTTTACTTTCCCTTTAAACTCGTTTTTAACTGGGACCTACGCTCAACAAGCTCGCTTTTAAGTAGGTTCCTTCATATTTCTTTAGCATTCATTCACAGATTCCAAACGTAACAGATCGACCGCTATTATGTTTTATATATGTGACCCTGCACCTCAAAACAAACAAAAAGTCGCCAGACATGAATTTTCAGTTAAGACCATATTCTGAAAGAGCAGACTTTAAGCTTTAAAATGATGTATAACTCAAATGAAATGGACTCTCCTAACCTATCTAAATATTGGAAAGAAAGCACAAACTCAGGAAAAGTGTGAACTGAGAAAAGAGGCTCTGAAGTACAGTGTCTATTCAAGCGCTTAATCTTTACCAAACCTTGCTGGCTGTGTGATGAATGGGACAAAAGACAGGAAGTAAACCACCAGAGTAACAACAATGAAGGGATTATCAAATTAAATTGAAATTAAGCATGCCTCATTAACACATTCTGTCCATAATCAATGCCTACTTTCAAAGCAGTAGCACTATCTTGTCAAAAGTTATTAGAGTTGAAAGTGAAGAGTGTGGACAAGGTTTTTCAGAAATGAAAAAGGGATTCTAAAGACACACCTAATCACACTATTCTACCAAAAATGTTCGAGATAAACTGCTAAAAAAACACACTTTCCTGCCCGTTTTATGATACCAAATTTTAGCAGAATGTAAAAGAAGACCCGCTCTTTCAGAAAATATGAAAAAGTCAAGTTCGGCTAGGTTGACCCATTTCACTTATTTTTAGTCCTCACGCAAAATCAGTGTGTGCGACTTTATGTTCGTTTTGAGGTGCACTGTCACATATTTGCAATATTCTATGTATGTCATGTATTTCATTTAATTTTGTTATATTTGATGTAATTTTTCATCGAGAAATATGAAAATAAATTGAAATTGAAAAATAGAAAGTACATTGCGGTGTCTAAAACTATGTTTGTTAGGTCAAGGAATACAACTATGATATCTGTAGTAACTTTCAAGCATCCCAATGTATAGTTTTTGAATATATTTGCATATATTTGCATATATCCAAGTCTAGTTGTGTTTACTGAATCCAGAGCATTTTTGTGTAATGATGTATTATTTGATAATGATTGTATCTGTTTTACATTGATATAGCTGATTTTGGGTGCATGCACTGGTCGGGGAGGAAGATCTCGAGCCTCGGTGATTAAGTTTGCCTTTTCCTCCCCTGGCAACCAGCAGCATGCACCTGGAACCATTTTATATCATGTATTTACGATTTTCTGTTTGTATTTTATGTCAGCTTGTACTGTACATTGAATTGCCGAATAAATAATAATAATACTAATACTAATAATATTTACGTGCTAAATGGCCGCCATAATTGCCTGTGCCAGCCCGTGTATCTCCGTGTATTTCATCTGTTAATGCCCTCTTGTTGTTTGTTGTCTTAAAATCATTTATATGTAGTAACTCAGGAAACAAGTCGCTAAAGATCTGCATAAATTTACATTTTATAAATCTATTCAAATTACTACCGTGCATACTTATCGCAAGTTTCATTCCACCGAGACCGCACTAGTCAAAGTCTACAATGACCCCCTCCTGGCCTTGGACAAAAGGGATGAAGCTGTCGTTGTACTCCTAGACTTCTCGTCGGCGTTTGACACGATCGATCACAAGGTTGCCCTCAAGAGACTTCAACGGACATACGGCATCAATGAGCTGGCATTGCAGATGTTGAAGATGAATCTCGTAGGATGGACGCAAATTGTAAAAGTGAATGGTTCCTGCTCTCCCCCGTTCTCTGCACAGGTCAGTGTCCCCCAGGGCTCGGTCATGGGACCGTTGGAATTTACCCTGTACACTGGTCCTCTTGCTGAGGTCTTCAGATCCCATCAAGGGGTCAACCACGTCATGATGCGGACGACACGCAGCTGTACGTAGTCCTTCAGCATAGTAAGCATAAGGAAAGTCTGGAGAGACTGTCTGAGTGTGTTACCGAGGTCAAATTGTGGTCAAGTCGGAACCAACTCAAACTCAACGAGACTGAGACTGAAATCCTGCACGTCACATCTCAGTTTCGCCAATCAACGCCCTTTCCCAACAACAGTATTGGAGATGCTATCTCCCCATCAGCATCAGTTCGAGATCTCGGGGTTGTCGTAGACCACAAGCTCAATGAGGGGCATATAAACAACACATGCCGCTCAGCCGCGTTCGGCATAATACATGCAGACTTTTGGCGTATTATATATTACCATTATTCTTTCACGTACAACAGTTACATAAATGTACATTGATTAAAAATAGTGTACTACTCAAATTACGTTTTCGTCAGATTAAGCCTCTGAACATGCTCATGTGGCAGGAATTGCTTGAAATATCTTGTAACTGCGTGTAATCCTATGAATTTCCTTCATGTTTAATACTTGCCTGTGTCTATATGTGAAACTGCACCTCAAAACAAACAAAAAGTCGCCAGACATGAATTTTTAGTTAAGACCATATTCTGAAAGAGCAGACTTTAAGCTTTAAAATGATGTATAACTCAAATCAAATGGACTCTCCTAACATACCTAAATATTGGAAAGAAAGCACAAACTCAGGAAAAGTGTGAAGTGAGAAAAGAGGCTCTGAAGTACAGTGTCTATTCAAGCGCTTAATCTTTACCAAGCCGTACTGGCTGTGCAATGAATGGGACAAAAGACAGGAAGTAAACCACCAGAGTAACAACAATGAAGGGATTATTAGATTTAACTGAAATTAAGCATGTCTCATTAACACATTCTGTCCATAATTAATGCCAACTTTCAAAGCAGTACCCCTATCCTTTCAAAAGTTAATAGAGTTGAAAGTGAAGAGTGTGGACAAGGTTTTTCAGAAATGAAAAAGGGATTCTAAAGACACACCTAATCACACTATTCTACCAAAAATGTTCGAGACAAACTGCTAAAAAAACACACTTTCCTGCCCGTTTTATGATACCAAATTTTAGCATAATGTAAAAGAAGACCTGCTCTTTCAGAAAATATGAAAAAGTCAAGTTTGGCTAGGTTGACCCATTTCACTTATTTTCAGTCCTCACGCAAAATCAGTGTGTGCGACTTTATGTTCGTTTTGACGTGCACGGTCACATATGTGACTGTGCACCTCAAAACGAACATAAAGTCGCACACACTGATTTTGCGTGAGGACTGAAAATAAGTGAAATGGGTCAACCTAGCCGAAGTTGACTTTTTCATATTTTCTGAAAGAGCGGGTCTTCTTTTACATTATCCTAAAAATTGGTATCATAAAACGGGCAGGAAAGTGTATTTTTTTAGCAGTTTATCTCGAACATTTTTGATAGAATAGTGTGATTAGGTGTGTCTTTAGAATCCCTTTTTCATTTTTGAAAAACCTTGTCCACACTCTTTGTTTGTTTTGAGGTGCAGGGTCACATATTGCAATAATTTTTCATCTTTTATCTATTTTGATTTATCTGAACTCTCATATAACATCCGAAGTGTGGTTACAGTAGACAAAAATTGGTCTTAAATCATTCAGCAGAATTTTGTCAAACATCTTTTTCTTCACTATGATGAATTGCCTCCATGTTTAGTCGATACTTGTGTCTTTTGCTGCAAAACTTTTGGTAAAGGCATGTTTATCAATGAGTTAAACGGAACTTAAGTAATATTATGACCGTGATAATTATTGTATAGAAGTGGGATTTGTCATAATTTTTTGGCAGTTTCACCCAGTGACTTTCTTTAAAAAAACAAATCATTGTGATTCATATAGCCAAAAAAAGAAAAGAAAAAGAAAAAAGAAATGCCTCAACATTTCTATTACTATAGTACACCGGATTTATCAATCGATCAATACAAACAGCATCCTTCAGTCGGCTTCAAGCTCATACGACACGTATATAGGACCTGAATACATTCTGATAAGTCTTACTTTTACATTTTTTTTTAATGTTACTGTATCTCCATCTTTATTGAAGAAATGTTTCTTGTTGCCTTGAGGCTTCGCACTGTTAAAAGCTTTCAACAGCACACACATTTTTTTTTTTTGAAATGCGAGCAGCATGAAGACTTAATTCAATTTTCCTGGCGAAAAAGCAGTCTGAAGCCAGATAAGAAAAAAAGATTAATACTTAACGTCATTCTCCGTCTCCAACGCTTCCTAAAGGTCCCTTCCCTCCACTTCAGCATCAGCTTTTCTTCAAGTTAAACAGTGGAAGGGAAATAACAATCATTGGAATTTGGAGGATTTAAGGAGGATGTTTAATTAAAAACATGTTCTGATTGCTACAGACAAAGCAGCTGTTATCATGAAACTCCTGAAGGAAGTCTGATGCAACTGCAAAACAGGCTGTGAACGACTCGCAGTGTAGATGCAGGGCAAACAGACTTGACTGCACACATACCAATGACAGATGCGGGCCATTATAGATCAGACCATTGTAATTTTGTATCTCACAATTTATGTTGTTCTAATTGGTGACTAGGAATCAGGAGTATTCTTCAAATACATCGACACACTTTACAACAGACGTGAGACTTACCACGCTTCTTTACGTCTGTTTAAAATGAAGCCGAGATCCCGTTTGCTTGAAAATAATCAACTGAAATATCACATTACCCTAGTCCAGAATTAATGGTAAAAGCATGGAATACTTTGTGCGTAAGCGAGTTTACTTGTTTTTCACTTTTATCATTGATCTGCTATGTTCAGAGATCACCCTTTCGGCAAAACCGGGGAGGGGGGGGGGGCGCTTTGGACGAAGGGTGGTGTTCCCATTAACGGAACGCGCCACCACCCAACCCACCCTTTCGGCACAAGCCGGGCCCTGGAGTTCTTAAAAGGCTTCCAGATATGGCCCTAGTGGTTCCCAAAGTCTTCTAATTTTCTCCCAAGTACTAGTAGTAGTCTGCAAGAATGCATGGAAGGTGAACTTGAGATACTCAGGTTCACGAGCGCACGAACCGTGAGTCTTTTATTCAGAAAGTCAGTGAGTGACAAGGTACCCTTATATGACAAATACTTCCTCTATACAAACTCATGACACTTTTGTAGAGTAGCTCATGGGTAATCATTATCTTGATGACCTGTCTCCCCTAGCCCCTCCTTTGGCAAAAAAAAAGCAAAGAAAAGAAGAAGTAGAAATAAAAGTATTGCAACATAGACACAAAAGTGCACAAGTATATCGCTATTGAGCACACTTTGAAAGCTAAGTTGAGATTAAAGTTAAATACAACTCTGTTCTGTTCGATGCTACTTACAGTTATGAAGCTTTATCTGAAGAAAATATGAGTGTGCAATGCTTTTAATCAATTAAAAAATATGAAACTTGGTGTTAGGAAAAATCATTACGGTTGTGAATGGAAATAAAACAAAGTTTGCCCTTGGAATCTTGGATGTAGACATTCCTTGACCTGAAAACAACAACAACAACATCATAGGTATAGACACCTGAATATATTTTGTGCGGGTTTTATCTCCAGAGATATATATAGGCATAAATAGGTAGTATGGCGGCCATTTTGAATTTATGCAAATTAGGCACTGACCCACAACTTTTAATAATTATTTTAGTAGCTCTTCCAGGTCAAATACAATTAGAATCATTTCTGTTGCAATTAGTTGGGGGTCATTTTATATTTTGACGGGACTAACAGTAGGTAGGCAGGTCAAAGTCGAGTGCACACAGTCACTAAATGTGTGTAGGGGTTGTCACGGTTGGCTGCTCACATTCTGGTGGTTGTCTACGTAAAGTGAAGTATCAATTAGGGCCACCATTGTGTGGGGGCTTATGGGTGTTAATTAGCCTGTCTGTCAAGTAGAGTTAGCCAGATAATGTCCAGGTGGAAGCCATTGTCCTCGATTTCCAGAGTTCTCTGACTCGCCGTTGGTACCAGTTAGGGACTTGAGTGATGAGTCTGTTTTCAACCCATAGGATCCTGTGTTCACAGGTGTGAGCATGGTGGATGAAAGCAGACTTGTCCCACTCGTCCCGTCGGCCATGGGCCTGATGTTCCTTTAACCGGGTGACAAAGGATCAGCCTGGCTCTCCGATGTAGACTTCACAGGGAAATTCGGTAGACTCCAGGAAGGTTCTTTGAGTGTCGAACTTTAATGTCACCTTCTATCACAATCCTGCGGAATTTGGGAGAGGCTGATCCAATGTATAGGAAAGCGCGTCAGAACCCCCCCCCCTTTTTTTTTGGGGGGGGGGGTGGCAATATTTCGAAGGGGGCACATTGTGACGATTCAATTCAATTCAATTCAATTCAAATAATTTATTGTCATGCACTATGGCATAAAAATCTTTACAACAGTCTCCATTAAAAATTTCACATGCAAGGGGATATGTATACATAACTGAAAGACAAGCAACATAACACTAAACAAAGTACAGCAAGTACACGTATTGTGATAATCAGAATATTGCACTTGGTCCCTGCACATGTACATGACTTACAACACGCAAAAAGCATGCATGGCTCGGGACCCCACCCATCCAATACTCACGAACAATACACGCAAACCCATACACACCCACACACACACACACAGACACACACAGGCACACACAGACACACCCGCACCTACCCACGCCTCATACACGCCCACATCACAAGTGTACAGCTGAACCATAGGGCTACTATAGTACCGTAGCTCCGCAGCTGTACACACCCCTACACATATCCCCACTCCAGCGTCAGTGTGCGGCTGCACATCCAAAACACTGACACATATCCACCCACTGCAAAAGCATACCACATACACATACCCAGACAGACAACATAGACACACACTTACACGTAATACACGTACATAGCATGCACAGTATGTTAAAATCCATAACTTCTGCCAAAATTGGGATATAAAGTACATCATAAACATACATACACAGCAGTACTTTTACATCACCAAAAAAGACAGATTATTATACCCCTATATTCCAATATGTAAATATTGTCCACTAAAAAACTAAATATGTGTGTGTGTTTTTTTTGCTTTGTGCCTGTGTGTGTGTATGCGTGTGTGTGCGCGTGTGTGTGTATGTGAGTGTGTGTATAAAACATGCACAGGGGTAGAAATACAATACATATACTTTCCTATATACTGATATAATATACAGATACTGACTTATCACAGGTGGAATATAACATTTGAGATCCTCGCGGGAAGTTATATTTTTGTCGAGGATTGTTATATTTTTCCGAAGCGCGTAGCGCTGAGGAAAAATATAGTATTTCGAGACAAAAATATAACTTCCCAAGGGAAATGAAATGTTATATTCCTACCGAAGGAAAAAAGTCAATATCTGTTATATTATATGGCCTACAGTACAAGAAATAAACTGCTGTATAACTAGAGCAACACGACTTCTCCGTTTTCAAACCCACAGTCAAATTCATGAACGCGCGTTACAACGATCGGCACTGTTAGTGGTAAGCAATCGAGCCAAACCTAGCCATAACTATGATGGCTTTCGCGTAGGCCCTACTATCGGTAATTCGTTCTTCCGTGGCATATAGCCGTGTAACCCCGGGACGCTCCGTATACAGTTACACACTGTGGGAGCGTCCTGAGTCAATAGAGTGCTATATCGGTAAGCTTGAAAAACATACACAGTCTGTCACAGATTTTCGTACCTCCGTAAGTTTCGAATATCACGAGGAAAAAACGTACTTTTATAGTATACATAAGATTCTTATCTAATTAATACCCTTCGTTCACCTTGTTCTTGTTCACACTGGTCCAATGATCTTGAAAAAACGTTTTTTTCACGGCCATATACGGGTCCGTAGTCCTAGCTCCCCATCCCATTCACCATTTTCGAAATCAGTATGCAGTACACTGCGCACGTAAATATTCATGTGCTGGCGGAGTCGCAATGCGTTTAGCCTTCTGACAAGGCCTGCGCGCGCGCACCCACCCAGAAAGCAACGCAATATACAGCGAGAGGGTTTGCCAACAGTATGAGAAGGCCTTGCCACAAAGCTACACGACTTGACGGCCAGCGCATGCGCACAAATCTCAAATCCATTGACTGTATAAGATGTAGTTCTCCCGAGTTCCTCTCGACCGAGTCGCATTTAACTCATCAAACCGAGCAGAAAGGGACTATTGCCAGAACCAAAAGTTGAACGCAGTCAGTCTTCAACATTACATCTTCACCTGTAAGTCTTCATATTGCACAATTTTTGCGATTTCATATCGATTTTTAGGCGCTATACTTCGCCTGTCATGATCATGTCTGCTACAATGCGCAGCCCCAACACTGCGTGTTGGGGCTGGTCGCAGTTAATAGCCGTGCAGGAGCATTCCTAGAACAGTCGCTATTCAATCATACGTAGGCCTGTAGCGAGGGCCTATTTACGTAGCGGTAACGTGCTGATTTTGTAATGACAGTTGTAAATTTTTTTTTTTTTAATGTAGAAGACTACCGTAACTGCCGCTGTTGGTCTAAAGCAAGGTTGTTGAGGTGTTTGTGGTGATGTATGAGAATGTGAACTTTCTAACAATGTAGTCAGGGGCCTAATCTCTTCTGTCTGCAGCCACTGGTACATGAATTGTAGACTACGGACCTGGCCCTGGTCCAGGTCCAGCGCTAGTAGCATAGAACTACCGGTGTCAAAGAAACTTACTCAGTTCAGGCGGTGGTAATACTAATGGGAAATCCTTTGCCTTCTGGCCCTGTCACGACTGTCTAACATTAACGGGAGTAGTAGGCTCTACCAGGTATAGCTTCCAACACATTCACCAGTTTGTTTCTCTCTCAAGCTGCCATACCAGTTACAACACTGCTAACAGTTTGACAAAAACAAATCTGTTGCAATTTCGCAATTCTCGCTTCGTGTATGCTGTGCATGAAGTGTTGTCTACCGCTAACGCTTTACAGTAGTGTGCTGCTGTGTACTGTGGTCACGGCGATTGCATTCGTGTGTGTGCAAAGCGTCTCTGTGTATGTTGCGCGCATCATAACAATTGGTTTTTGATGACGTCACCCCTCCTGATATAACGCATTTGCTTAACGTAGTCGCTGTTATATTCCATGTTTGTACGTAATTTACGTCATGTTATGAAAATATAACGCTTCTCATCCTTGGGGCAATGGTCACGTGACTGCATTTTGACCAATCACACATTGATATCTATATAGGTCATATAATATAATCAAATATCCTGAGAAATCCAATCCTGTCATGTTATAAACACACAAACCAAACTTATGCATCACCAGAAAATGCCAGATTATAACATCCTTGTATCCAGAATACAAAAATTGTTCACTTAGGAAACTACACCGTTGTATTGTCAGGCATTTCAATAAAAACAGCATAATTATCTATGTATACTACATGTATATCCTATATCCTCAAAAAAAAAAGGATAACGGTACAAAACTGGGTGTACATGGATAAATATTGATATTTACATGTATGTATACTGATGTTCTTGTGTCCACAGTGGTACAGTAGAGTTCAGCACACTCATCTAAATACAGCTCTTCTACCATCAATACATGATATACGGTATGCAATACATAGCTTCTAGCAGTGTGATACAAATAAAGAGTAACAAAACGTGTAATAATTGTATTCTCATATACCGCCTTAAATTATTCAAACCAAACATTTTGTGTGTCAATAAGTATGGGTGCATCTATATATATATGTGTGTGTGTGTGTGTGTGTGTGTGTGTGCATGTGTGTGTATGAAAATCTGTTATGGGTTTGTGTACAACCGTACGTGTTGTGTGTATTGTATGTGCTCACGTGTGTATGTCGTGTGTACATAATATTATGTAAAAATACTATCACTATACAAAATTACAGAAAAAAATATATCATCATCCTGCTGCTTTATATAAACGTCAATTTATCTCGAAATGATTACCGTATATTGCCAGACTAAATCCACACATGGGCGCATTACCCTTCAACTGTACAATGACGAGTCAGACATTGTTTACATGACAAACATTATCCACCTTCACCTGATAAATTTGCTGTTATAGAGCATCATTGCACTTGGTAAAAGTGACCGTCTCAACCTATCAGTCTGCAGCCTAGGTAGCCTTATCCGACCAGACCTATTGAAAACCACCTCCCCATGTACATGTAAGGGGTGGGATGGATCCTTCACAATGGGTGTATGTGCTCACATGTGTATGTCATGTGTACAGGTGTATGTAAAAATACTATCACTGTAAAATGGTACAAAAATATTATCATCATCCTGCTACTTTATATAAACGTCAATTTATCTCCAAATAGTTACCGTATATTGCCAGACTAAATCCACACATGGGTACATTACCGGCAACCCTTCAAATGTACAATAAAAAAGTCAGACATTGTTTACATGACAAACATTATTCACCTTTACCTTCACCAAGGGGTGGGATGGGTCCTTCACAATTAGTCCATGGGCCAAGAGCCGAAAAATGGGAAAACGCTAAAATTCACGAGAAATTGTTTTTTTGTTGTTGTTGCTGTTGTTGTTTTTAGATAATGGGATATAAACTGTATTATAAGCTTTGGATATTCCCTTCGCCGTCTTGAATATTAGACTAAGCGCTGTGGACATCATAACCCTTGGATATTCCCTTCGCTGCCTTGAATAAAGACTAAGCGCACCGCGTTTACAACAGAACACCTGTGGACATACAGAAAACAGTGCTCTTCTTTGTATAGCGGTTGGTCTCGATTCAGAAGTACAGGGATATAACAACGAGACCAAATTGGTTTAAAATCCATTTACTATGACTAAGCTACTCATTTGGAAATGCTATCATAGCTTGATAAGCATATCTATGCCCGACAAACAAAATGACACCAAAAAGGTATTGCCACCTCAGATGGTACCAATATCTGGCCTGGCCCATGGACTAAATGGCCTGCAGTTTTGCAATGACAGCCCTCTCCGCCACATCTTCCAAACAGCTGACAGAGACTCCCATCACTCTACTCGCATGCCTTACAATCCTCTCCAGCGATGTGATGTCCTCGGCCAGGGAGCGAAGCGACCGAGCGGGGGAGGGTGTAGAAGGGGCTATCCCTCCCCCTCACACGGTAGGGACTTTTTGTGAAAACATAGTACAAAAGTCGCGTTTATAGGTGACCCTGCATCACAAAACAAGCGAAAAGTCGCCAGATATGGATTTTTAGCTAAGGACAGATTCTGAAAAAGCAGACACTAAACTTTAAAATGATGTAGGGTGCGATTTTTTCTCCTCGAATTTCTTGTCCCTGGTGCAAAAACAAAAACAAAAAACAAAAAAACTAAAACAAAAACAATCAACCAACCAACCAACCAACCAACCAAACAAACAAACAAACAACCCCCCCCCCCAAAAAAAAATGATAATCAAAAGATAAGAAATAATAGACCTTTATGATAGACTGCTGAATAATATCAATAATAATAATCAATCTTTCGGAATTTTTCTTGATTTAACCAAAGCTTTCGATCTGATTAATCATGATATTCTTTTGTAGAAAATTAATTATCTTACTTTGGAATTAGGGGTACAGTGTGGGACTGGTTTCACAGCTATTTAGATGAAAGATACCAATTTACTTTCTACAATAACTGTAGTTCATCATATTCTAGGGTCCAGTGTGGAGTCCCCCAGGGATCCATACTGGGCCCTCTCCTGTTTCTTTTATATATCAATGATTTATGTTATGTATCCTCCTTCTTTAATTTTGTGTTATTTGCTGATGATACCAATATTATTTCCTCACACAGTGATTTTAAGTACCTTGTCTCTAAAACAAATACTGAGCTCGATAAAGTGTCTGAGTGGTTTGATGCTAATAAATCAATTGTTAATTACGAAAAGACAAGTGTTCTGTATTTTCGTAAACCCACAATATCTCATGTCTTAGATGAAGTTAAAATTAAGATGAATAATGTTCAATTATGTATATCAACATCAGTTGAATTTCTAGGTATTATACTTGATGAAAAATTAAAATTTAACGAACACCGTTTTTTGATTTGTAACAAAGTTTCCAAAAATATTGGTATATTATGCAAGTTACGTACTACGCTCCCTGAAAAGCAGCTATTTATGTTGTATAATTCTCTAGTCCTCCCATATTTACAGTATTGCACCATACTTACATGGGCAAATGTTGGGGTTACTCAGTAAGATCCCATACACAAATTCCAAAAGAAAGCTTTACGTATATGCTCTAGTTCTGCTTATTTTGCCCCTTCTCAGCCTCTATTCTTTCGTTTAAAAACCTTAACAATAATAGATTCAAAATCGCAAATTTAATGTTCTATGTTAATAATAATTTGGCACCAGTTAATATTTTTAATCTATTTCACCACAATAAAGATGTTCACCAATATAATACTCGTTCACGCCTTAAATTCAATTATCCTGCAGTCAATAGTCACTCCATATTAAATTATGTTAAGCATACCGGTCCCCGTATCTGGAACAACTTTTCAAATGACATCGCTTCTTGTTCAACCATAACTTCTTTCAAACTTAAATTGAAGAATCTTTTGATTCATACATATAAATAAAAATAACCAAGTGCAATCATTTCATTTGATTTGAATTCTAAAAGAACTTACAATAGTTATAATATTACTCATGAATTTTATTACCAAGAGGAATATATGCATCATGTATGTGACTGTATTTATGGGGGGGGGGGGAGGAGGTGTCGAACTTCACTGGCCTAAGACCTCCTTATTTATTTTTTCATTTCAATGTATTGTATTTTCCTTTGTTTTATGTACAATTTCAAGCAGTTTATTATTTTACTTCATTTAAACATTCTGTTCACTTCGTCATGTACATGTACATGCATTCTATTTACCATTGTAATCTGGGGGCTTTACGCCTTTTCAAGCTATCGCTTTTTGTAGTCCCCGTTCTCCTCATCAATACTTGTTTTTGTTTGTTTGCTATGTTGATCTCACAATGTATTTGTTTTATGATGATTGAGATGAATAAACGAATTGAATTGAATTGAATTGAAATAAAGAATAATTGTGACCCTGCACCTCAAAACAAACAAAAAGTCGCAAGACATGAATTTTTAGTTAAGACCATATGTGACAGTGCACCTCAAAACAAACAAAAAATCGCCAGACATGAATTTTTAGGTAAGACCATATTCTGAAAGAGCAGACTTTAAGCTTTAAAATGATGTATAACTCAAATCAAATGGACTCTCCTAACCTATCTAAATATTGGAAAGAAAGCACAACTTCAGGAAACGTGTGAACTGAGAAAAGAGGCTCTGAAGTACAGTGTCTATTCAAGCGCTTAATCTTTACCAAACCGTGCTGGCTGTGCGATGAATGGGACAAAAAACAGGAAGTAAACCACTGGAGTAACAACAATGAAGGGATTATCAGATTAAACGGAAATTAAGCATGCCTCATTAACACATTCTGTCCATAATTAATGCCAACTTTCAAAGCAGTGGCATTATCCTTTCAAAAGTTATTAGAGTTGAAAGTGAAGAGTGTGGACAAGGTTTTTCAGAAATGAAAAAGGGATTCTGAAGACACACCTAATCACACTATTCTATCAAAAATGTTCGAGATAAACTGCTAAAAAACACATTTTCCTGCCCGTTTTATGATACCAAATCTTAGCATAATGTAAAAGAAGACCTGCTCTTTCAGAAAATATGAAAAAGTCAAGTTCGGCTAGGTTGACCCATTTCACTTATTTTCAGTCCTCACGCAAAATCAGTGTGTGCGACTTTATGTTCGTTTTGAGGTGCACGGTCACATATTCTGAAAATGATGTATAACTCAAATCAAATGGACTCTCCTAACCTATCTAAATATTGGAAAGAAAGCACAAACTCAGGAAAAGTGTGAACTGAGAAAAGAGCTCGGAAGTACAATGTCTATTCAAGCGCTTAATCTTTACCAAACCGTGCTGGCTGTGCGATGAATGGGACAAAAAACAGGAAGTAAACCACCAGAGTAACAACAATGAAGGAATTATCAGATTAAACTGAAATTAAAAATGCCTCATTAACACATTCTGTCCATAATTACTGCCAACTTTCAAAGCAGTAGCGCCATCCTTTCAAAAGTTATTTGAGTTGAAAGTGAAGAGTGTGGAAAAGGTTTTTCAGAAATGAAAAAGGGATTCCAAAGACACACCAAATCACTCTATTCTACCAAAAATGTTCGACATAAACTGCTAAAAAAACACACTTTCCTGCCCGTTTTATGATACCAAATTTTAGCATAATATAAAAGAAGACCCGCTCTTTCAGAAAATATGAAAAAGTCAAGTTCGGCTAGGTTGACCCATTTCACTTTAATATTTTCAGTCCTCACGCAAACTCAGTGTGTGCGACTTTATGTTCGTTTTGAGGTGCACTGTCACAATTATTTAGCGTCCGGCGTTGAGGTCGCTCGCGACTAAGGTTTTGTTTTGTTTTGTTTTGTTTGGTATTTTTATTTTTGGTCCTGCAATGAAGGGGGTTGCGTTCGCATCCAACGCACCCCCCCCCCCGTGACGTCATGATTATATTCAAATATTTCCAATCCTCCAAAATCAATCTCCAAGTATACAGTGTGAAATGTTAATTCGAGATATTCAACGGATTTACTATGCTCTCAATCAATATTGACACGTTTGATGAGATAAGGAAAAAATAGCATACATTGTTGCGGGAAAACGTGTAAGTTGCACCGACTACTGGGGGTTTTGTAGCATGTTTACCGAGCGGAATGATACCCCCAATAGACAGGCAGATTTTCCGCAATGAAAGAGAGTTAATTAGAAGATCTAATGTGCAGATACATTCACGCAATTCACCATCACGATGAAAGGGGTACAACATATAGTTCAGTTGAAAGAGCGTATTTCCGGGTACACTGCTAGTTTATTGGCAGATACTTTCGTTGACAAACATGATCGACGTTTGTTGTTACAGGACTTGTCTACACTTCACGACACGAACACTCGGTCCCTAGATTGAAGAAGTCTGGGATACAAGCAGTCCCAAGTGCAAATATTAAAGTCCCTTCAAAAAGTTCCCTGCTTCGTCATAGAAGTCGATATTCATACCACAATACTTAATGTATTTTTTCAGACTTACAAAAATTCGGGGGATTCAATTATGTGGAAGCTATGAGAAACGTAAAATATTTGGGTGCATACCTTGATATAGGGTAAAACAGAATTCTTCAGTGGACTATACACAACGTGTAATTCCAAACAATATAATTCGAGGAATGGTCAGAATTTACAGAATGTGCAAGGAATGTGTGCTTTATCAGAGATTCATGCTAGAGCGGAAATCCACTTGTTTTGGAATATGCCCTGTTTGGTACCTTATGGGGTAGAGTTATTGGGACGAAGGCCAAAAAGAGAAACAAAACCCTGGAAAGTGTCAATATTGAGGGGTGTGCTTGGCACGTGTGGAATGTAAACATTGACCCCACGAAAATTCGCTGCGGAGGGCAAGTGGTTTTTACATACAACAAGGCACATTAATTGTTCTACATAGGCAGTGGTTTTCTGCTCATCCACATTCGTTACAATAATGTTATGCACAATGCATAAAATCGTGTATTCAACCCCTCAAAAAGTGTTGTGTTTGAGTTGAACATTTTTAATTATAACTCAGGAATTCACTTTATTTCATTCATTTATTAATTTATTCCGTTTTATTTTCACCGGGTAGCCCTTTCAGTTAAATAAAAAACAACTTGATTTACTAACCCTGCATAAAAACAGTACAAAATACAATACATACAATGTTCAATACAATAGGACAGTAAGTCCAAAAATGAAAAAGAACACCACACATGACTTACAAACTCAATACAAAAAAAAAAAAAAAAGAAAAATGGGAAAATGTATGCATATGCATAAAATACTAAAATACAGATAAAAGTTTTTTTTTTTTTTTTTCACGAATAGGCCCGGAAAACACTTTCCACCATTTGCAACCCACATAATCAGCTACCATACATCAAAACCTCCTTAAGGCAAACGAGTTTTAACTACATTAAGGTCCGAAGTTATGGAATACAGTAACACTGTTACCGTGTATAGATAAGCCTTGAATATGCCCTATTTGCATATTGTTATAAATGATCCAGGTCATGCAAGACAAGCTTTTCAGTACATCATTGTTTTCCATCGCGACATATACTTATTTGTCATCCTTGTGCCTTGTTTATTGCATTATATTCATTCGTCTATACATCATGTACTGCCATGTAACTAGTACTTCTCACAATATTTTAACAAGAGGCCGTTTTCTAATACTTCCTTGTTTCACTTTCGGAATGACACATTTAATTTCAAGTGTGGATTATGAACATTCATAATAACAAACGTTTGGACTAACAAGTCCTATTTCATTTTCAGATTAACAAACTTTCGGAATTACGAACATCAACCGTATCCCTACAGTCAATTAATGTTTTGTGTGAAAGACAATGTCAGTGCCTCTCTCTGTTTTCACTTTGAGCTGTTTCGTTTTCTTCTTTCGATCGCCATGGTGTAGACAGGACAGCACCAACATGGAAGTCACCATACAAGCCGTGCAATGGAGGAGGAAAGAGGACGGCATTGAGTACCAGATACGACATAAGACCTGTTGATAAATTCTGGCGCGATCCCAAAGCCACTGATGATGACAAAGATTGCCGCGTGAAGCACATACGGTAAGCTTGATACCCCGATTGAACAGAGCTTTTCGAACCAGAGTTAACCTGACATCGTCCGGAGAATCTTTATTACCACGCCGGATGTTGTAGCTTTTGCCATATTCCAGCATAGCCCGCCTAGAGCAATTGCCCCGACATTATTTCGACAACCCCGAAATTATTACCGCTACAACGTCCTAACAACGGTTACCCCTCTGTTCAATAAGACGCTCCCGAGGTAAAGGCCGTGTCACACCAGCCTTGCGTGCGACTTCCGAAGAACATATTTGCTATCCGGAGGTCCCCGCAGATGACCCGCACATGACAGTACCTATCATGTATCTCAAAAGTAGTTACCCGGAGGTGCGCACGCTGGCTCTATTTACCCGCTGCCAAAAAAAGCCCTGTCACACCAGCTAAGCGGGCTTATTGCGTATGGGGATTTTTCAGCACGCAGAATAATTTCTGCGGCCGGACAAGGTTTAGGGCGAGTTTTGCGTAGGTATTACATGATAAACGCGTGATACCTAAGTCCTTCTTGCGTGTATGCCGTTGAACTGCATGTTATGCGCGTGGGTGTCACGTGATAGCTTCGTGATAGCTTCTTTTATAATGTCAGTTCCTGGCGACATACGGGCTCTGCGAAGTACCTGTGCCACAACTTCGTGTTATCTGCGTACTAGTCGCCTGCGAGGTGAGTGCTAGTCTGAACAATAGGCTGGTTCGAGTGGATGGGCAAACAATCATTTGTCAACTAGCTTTCAAGAAGTGAAGATGCCCCGTAGACGGAAAGTGTACAAGGGCAGAGAACGTCCAGTGGATGGACAGCCACAAAGCCCGGAAGATTCACAGCAAATGCATCAAATTGCTGCTGAAGTCCATCGGCGGATGAAGTCCTGTCCAAAAGGGACCAGGTAGTCCTCGACGCCACAGAGGACAGAGGACAAAGAAGAGAATGAGCCCACAAATGGCACGCACTCCCTTCACATAGGCATAGATCAGCGGGCAACTTACCTACTTCAAGTGGGTCAAATGCCTGTGAATTGCGGCGGTTACGGCCCTCCTACGGGTGTTCTGCGTGGAACTCTTCGGGCATCCGCGACTCATCCGGAAATAGTTTTGGTCATGCTCAAAACTTTGCTGCGGGAAAATTGGACTAGCGTGCGCACCTTCGGACAACTAAGGACGAGATAAGTGCTAGGTACTGTCAAGGTCGGGCCAACTGCGGAGAGCTCCGGGTAGCAAATTTGTTTCCCTGCAAGTAAAGCCGCAAAACTTCCCCAGATACGGTATGACAAGGCCTTGAGCATGCTCAAAACTTGTTCCGGAAGAGTCACGGGAGTTGCCCATAGAGGTACGCGCAGAACACAAGTAGGAAACCCTTACCGGTAGCACCTCACGGGCAACTCCAAAGCAGGTACTTCGCAATCCCCGTAAGTCGCTCGTAACAGAAAATGGATCGGTTTCAAAGCTCTCACGCGAGTCAGACGGAACGCACCAAGTAGAAGTAGCACGCGTCTAGTATTAAGTAAGAAACAAGTGCGAAAATTGCAAACATTCTTGTCCGCCCGCAGAAAATCTTCTACGTGCTTTAAACTACCTCCTCGCCACAAGCCCGCGTAGCTTGCCCGGACAGGTGTGACACCGCCTTAAGTTTCGGCTGATACACTCAACCTCGCATGCGAAATATTCCAGGGGGGATGACACACCGCGCTCCAAACTCTTGTATTTTTTTTATCCAGGTTTTGCTTACAAACATTATTGCATACATTAATGTGAACAATTTTGACCAATGTTTATGAGAAATTTTCGAATTTTCTGACACAAAGTGATATATATATGTTTAGAATTCTTTGTAGAACATTGTTTTCATGAATTTTACTCAATTGCTTATAAAGCAAAATAAGTATTTTTCGTAAAGATACAAATGTTGCACAACGTCGCATAATTATGTGGAGCTGAGCCGAAAGCGACCCAAACACTATATTTTTTTTTTTTCGTTGCATACTTCATGTTGCCATTAAAACGTTCCCGGTGAAGGTTTTCGATGTGTGTCTCTAAAAAGACATACCTCTGCTCACACCTGTAGTTTTATTGACAAAAGCGCGAGGTTGTGTTCTGCGAAGGTTTTCTGAACGTTGTCGCGAAAAGGTTTCGAAAAGCTGTATTAAAACAGTATATCTGTATTAGGTAGATTTTGGATAAAGGTCTTCGCTACCTTTGAAATAGACTCAGGATTCAAATTGTACCGCGTTTACAATGAACAATGGAACTTCGGCCGAACTGGGCATGGACCAACAGTTGTACGGTGGGACGGACGTATAGGACGTAAAAAATAAAACTCAAATGAACAGCTCATCCGGATAAAGTCCACCTTTTTTCTATGCTGCAAAGGGAAATAAAATTCTAATCAACTAATTACCCCCCTCTCTGTATATATTACCAGATGTTTCTATAAGATATTAAGATATGAATGATTTGTATACATGTATATAAATATATAGCATATAATACCTCGATGAACCTCGTTTGGTGACGCCACATCATGACATGAGATACGAGGCAACATGTTGTTTGTGCATGCCTTTTCCTCTTTCTTAGCACAATTGTACATGTATACGATCAAGTTGCATGAATGCACAGAACATAAACTTCACTTACCTATATGTATTTAACATTCAGTGACTCTGCATAATGAAACAGACATGCGTTGCCATTGACGTAAATATTCAATAACTCTTTCATTTCAACAAAATTCAAGAAACAAACAAAAAGAAAAAAGCCAAGATTTATACATCCAAAACTAAAGACTGCACCAGAGTGTTTGATATGAGGGGGGAAATGACATATTCGGTTCGTATAAATGCATGTATTTCCTATGCAATCATGTTTGTCTTGATATTACAGCCCGTCCTCTATGGAGGGACCCTTTGGACACGGAAGGCAACGGTTTACGTACACGGCCATAGACTGTTCTCATAATAACAACAAAGCCGTCTGTCACGTGGATATTAATGTTCATAGTAGGTACTCTCTTTTTTTATTAAAAAAAAAAATATGATTAAAATTTTGTAGCAATGAAAGGGTATGCCTGTGGACAGGAAAACAATATATCTTTGTCGCGAGTTGAGTTGTTCCTCATCTCTTTATACCCAAATCCACTCATACCTCCCACACCCACGGCGTCAACACATGCACAAACTGCATTTTCAATTTATAAAGTTAAATTCATGCTTGCAAGAAACTAACATACAGCTTATCGTAAGCATGTTAAGTACAGACGCACGTGGAAATATGGGCGATCAAGGTTGGAGAGTAGTTCAAAATGCTCTGTCTATTGTTTTTAAAAGAAAGGAAAAATATAAACAAGCTGTTTTAATGCATGCAATTCGTTATGTCTATAGAGTGCACTCCCTCTCTGGGGCCACCCCCCCCCCCCCCCCCAAAAAAAAAGATATTATCTAATTGTTAGTCTTTTCTCACTTCATCTCCCTAATGGAAGTCTTTAGGCACCTTCAATGTATGAGCAGTCTAAAACGTGCAACATATTTGACAATATGAGGCTGTTATACGTTCTATCGTCTTATGTTAAAATTTCGGATGCCGTATAGAGCATAAACGACCCTTGTGTGTACGATATCCGATATCCGTTAATCACCATTTTTTTTTCAATTCACTTCAATTCTTTTATTGTCATTCTTTTTCCCAACAAAACATAACACAAGATAAATATGATATTACATCATAAACAAAAACATTTGCCTTTGCAATAGATATTAGTAACATATCCTTTATCATAAGATACAATACTAAAGTACATAGCATTATACAGTACTAAAGTACATACATTATATTCATCAAAGTCAAAATTAAGAATCATATTTTTCCCTCATGTGGATGTTGCGTGAAGTTCGTGATAAAAGGGACATTGATTAATTCCGTTGTGTTTTCCCTCTTCTTATTTAATTTCCATTAATGCTCTGGTATTGAAACAGAATAGAATCATGATAGGTGTATGTCAAATGCTTTTCAGATGTATGTCAAATGCTTTTGCGTGAGTGTGTTTGTATGTGTGTGTGTGTCTGTGTGTGTCTGTGTCTGTCTGTCTGTCTGTCTGCCTGTCTGTGTATGGAGTCTTGTACACATTGTTCCCATATTTTTATATCATGCTTGTTACTTGTATCCCCAGGGTTAGTTTCAAATAAGGCACATTGCCTTCTCATGAACTCCTTCACTTTGTAACATTGCTTTGCCCTATTTTCATGTCATACTATTGTCACATTTCTATGAATGCATGTTCTATTACGTAAAAATATAACAATGTAATGAAATTATTCTCATCCACCGATCAATAGTCTATGCCTTTGGCGCAATTGTAAATCTCACTGGCGCAAAAAAAAAAAAAAAAAATTACATCATTTCAACCAACATCCACACAGAAAAAAAAAGTTCTCGGAAATTGAAGAAAACCTATTTTCGCCCTCCTAATTAGTTGACACGTGTGATGCTCAGCGCCCCCCAAACGGATACCACACTTGCTCCAGTTCAAACGGGGTACCCTATGGGAAGGAGTGTGTTTACAGCTGTAACGAAGGTTACCAGTTACTAGTACAGGGTAGGAGGAGCAGCGAGTGGTACGTGCGAAAATGCGTCAGAAGAGATAAGCAGTCCGTCCAATGGGACAAGCCTCAACCTTCATGTAAAGGTAAGAAAATGTTGCCCTAGGAAGCGTGGAACATTAAAATTTTCAAATAAATTTGTTCATAATTATTGTAGTTAATCGCCCTACAATAAGGGTGGTAAACTCAGAGGTTCAGTAATGATTATCTTATTTGTCACAAATGTACACACTAGTAGTTATGTACATATGTATGATGTACTGTATGCATGGCTGTTTTAATGTGTATGTACACAGGTTGACCAGATTCATGGAGAACATTCTACATGGTATAGATATAGTACATACAGGCTGACCAGATCAGTGGAGAATTTTCTAGGTGGTATACAATGTAGATATACAGTACATGCATGTAACAGGAAATACATTATAGCTCACTCAATCCAGAATGATTTCACCCATTCCAGAATGTTCTGGGAAGTGCTAACATATTTGGCTGAGTGAGGCACTGTCCCTGTAGCCCAATGTGATTGGTAGTTATTCTTGGCAATGATGTTTTGTACATAGATAGGCAGTGAGTCATCCAGGATTCCTGGAACTTGGACTGGCTAGTAGGTTGGAGAGAGTTATAGAATGTGCTAGAAGGGGGTGAATGGATAGTATATAAGCCAGAGAAATTCTGCAGTAGGCAGAGTACCCAACACCTCTGCTCTGAGAGTTACGTCACTTCTGGCTCTGAAGCGACTTGTTATAGTCAGTTCTGTGTTACCTGCTGACCTGTTATGTTTGTGGAAATACTTGGCCTGGGAGACATTTTGCCTGCAGAGAATTAATGTGCCTTCATTGGACTCCATATTTTAATGTCAATGGACATTGCTACGGCAAAGTGACGGGCTGGATTCCTAGCGGGACAATATAAAGTGAATCATCATTCAACGCATCGACTGGACGTGGTCGTTGGATTCTGCACATTTCGCTGTGAACATTATACTGTGGATCTATTGTGGACATATACAGTGTACCCTGGATTTATAACGCAGACTATTGTAACCTGTGCCTCTGGATTTACGTCCAAGGAATCACTCATCGGTGCATCGCGGATCATTCATTTGTGCATCAAGCATCGTATTTGGACACTACCAGGGAACTGTAGGGATTTCGTGATTTAGTGAGTAAGTGATTCCATTACTGACTTATATTTGTTTCTAGTGACCATTATTATACTGATGTGAAAACTGATTACAAGTCTGTACCTACAATATCACTGTTAATAAACCGCCTGAACATCAGTTGATTGTTTCTTTTGTGCGATCATTCTCGGAGTGATTTTGGTCGTAACAAAATTGGGGGCTTGTCCGGGAAGTGAATTTTAAGCCAAAACTTAGAATTTGGAACGTTCCGGAAGCCAGAATATTGGTACAGACATAATACCAGTTGAGTTGGTTGTTCAATTGTATATTGTGCGTAATACATTGTGACAATGTCAATCAGTACAATGGATGTTCAGGCATTTGTTCAGAGGACAGATTTGTTCCTCAAAGATTTGCAAAGGTTACGCAAATGTGATTTGACTGCTATTGCACAGCATTTGAATATAGATGTTCCACAAGGTGCAAGAAAGGCAGAGATTCTTGACTTAGTAGCTGGTCACATGGAGCTCAAAGAAGAAATCAACATTCCAGATCAAGCTCAAATTTCAGATCAAACACGGCTTGAGCTTGCTAGATTGGAACTGGAGAAAGAGAAGATGAGATTAGAAATAGAAAGAGAGAGGGAAAGAGAACAAAGAGAAATGGAAATGAAAGAAAGGGACAAACAAAGAGAAATTGAAATGAAGAAACTTGAAATGGAACAGAAGAAATTTGAAGTGGAGCAACAGGTGAAATTGCGTGAGATGGAAATGGCCCATGCACAGACTGTTGGAAATCATGAAAGGGCTCCCTCTGATTTTGATTAGGCAAAGAACATTCGATTGGTGCCAAAGTTTGAAGAAAACAGAGTTGATGCATATTTTGTGTCATTTGAGAAGGAGGCTCTCAGTCTCATCCTTGCCCTCCAGCAATACGAAGTGTACTTGACAAATAGCAAAGGGGAGATCACGGTCTATACTGACCACAACCCCTTGGTCTTTTTAGACCGGTTCAAAATGAAGAACAACAGGTTGTTCAGATGGAGCATGATGACGCAGCCATATGCACTCAAAATCAAACATGTGGCAGGCAAAAACAATGTAATTGCCGACGCTCTGTCAAGAGTGTAACATGAAGAGAGTATCAAAGGTGAACGGTTTTCACCGCATATCATTTCCAGTGTATGTGTTTAGCATATTCATTAATGTGTGCAAAATAGTTTGATATGATTATATAAGCTCCGAGAATCCAAGCAATATCATTGTAAATAGTATCCATGAAAAGAGAACATGGAATTAATACAGCTATCCAAAAGGCATGTGATAGTATGTGATTATTGTTGCTTGACTTGGACTTTACCTCACATTCGTTGCAAATAACAATGAGAAATTGTGAAGGTAAAAGAAACCCTTGCTACAGCAAGGCTTTCTTTTTCCCATGGGGGATGGTGTCACAAATGTACACACTAGTAGTTATGTACATATGTATGATGTACTGTATGCATGGCTGTTTTAATGTGTATGTACACAGGTTGACCAGATTCATGGAGAACATTCTACATGGTATAGATATAGTACATACAGGCTGACCAGATCAGTGGAGAATTTTCTAGGTGGTATACAATGTAGATATACAGTACATGCATGTAACAGGAAATACATTATAGCTCACTCAATCCAGAATGATTTCACCCATTCCAGAATGTTCTGGGAAGTGCTAACATATTTGGCTGAGTGAGGCACTGTCCCTGTAGCCCAATGTGATTGGTAGTTATTCTTGGCAATGATGTTTTGTACATAGATAGGCAGTGAGTCATCCAGGATTCCTGGAACTTGGACTGGCTAGTAGGTTGGAGAGAGTTATAGAATGTGCTAGAAGGGGGTGAATGGATAGTATATAAGCCAGAGAAATTCTGCAGTAGGCAGAGTACCCAACACCTCTGCTCTGAGAGTTACGTCACTTCTGGCTCTGAAGCGACTTGTTATAGTCAGTCCTGTGTTACCTGCTGACCTGTTATGTTTGTGGAGATACTTGGCCTGGGAGACATTTTGCCTGCAGAGAATTAATGTGCCTTCATTGGACTCCATATTTTAATGTCAATGGACATTGCTACGGCAAAGCTGTGACGGGCTGGATTCCTAGCGGGACAATATAAAGTGAATCATCATTCAACGCATCGACTGGACGTGGTCGTTGGATTCTGCACATTTCGCTGTGAACATTATACTGTGGATCTATTGTGGACATATACAGTGTACCCTGGATTTATAACGCAGACTATTGTAACCTGTGCCTCTGGATTTACGTCCAAGGAATCACTCATCGGTGCATCGCGGATCATTCATTTGTGCATCAAGCATCGTATTTGGACACTACCAGGGAACTGTAGGGATTTCGTGATTTAGTGAGTAAGTGATTCCATTACTGACTTATATTTGTTTCTAGTGACCATTATTATACTGATGTGAAAACTGATTACGAGTCTGTACCTACAATATCACTGTTAATAAACCGCCTGAACATCAGTTGATTGTTTCTTTTGTGCGATCATTCTCGGAGTGATTTTGGTCGTAACATATTTGTAAGGCGTTCGGTAATATAAATTAGATCCATACCTAGGTGCACCTTTATATTGCATTATCCTTCAATGCCGTTCTCTGTATCGCACAACAAAGAGAGGGAAAGCAAAGACAGTCCCTCTGACGTGTCCTACATTAGCCCAGACCAGATGCAATGATAAATCCTAAACGTTGCCCTTTTTACAATGGCAGAATAGCACAGAATCCCACAGGCTGCCGGTGAAACAGGATGATGCCTGAAACGTAATAAACTGACATTAATGAACTAAGCTGGAGGGGGGGGGGGGTCATTTTCCCCTCCCACCGTGATTAAAGACATGTGGAAAATCTCCTTGCTTTTTCGATAGAAAACTGTCCAAATATTTATCACAATGTGTATACCAGATTGCTTAATTTTATATCTGATAATGCAAAATTTCCCTCCACCCGGAGGAGCATATCCCCTCCCACAATTCCTCCTCCTTCAGGTCCTTTATCCACAGACTTGATACAGTTTTAGGTTTCGGAATATTTCACCAAACGCTTGTACCAGGGCCCGGTTTCATAAAGCCATTCGTAAAGTTACGAACAACTTACGAGCGACTGGAAATTCTGATAAGTATAGTACATTAGAGCTGATCACCAGTCGCTCGTAAGTTTTTCGTAACTTCACGGACAGCTTTATGAAACAGGGCCCGGATCTGTCACTTCACTTCTAAAATGCAAATGATCTGTCGGTTGGGATAAGATATTTCCTTTTCATTTACCCTTCCCCCGTTGATTGCCTTTTTATGATGGACAATTTGCAAAATGTCATTAAAATGGGTTGACGATATTTTTTTCCCTTTCTTTTATTTCTAAAGATGCAAAAGCTTCCTCGCATGCACGGGCGTCGATACAAAGGGCAAATGGGGAATCATGTCATTTTGGTCCGTCAGTAATTATCAACAAGGGGTAAATGTGAAATAATTTGTTATATTTTGATAGAAAACTGTCCAAATAATCCTTCATCCATTATTTTTCACCATATCGCTAAATTTCCACTCAGAAAAATCTTGTTCGCGTGGGATGATAATACCTCTTGGCACACCGTTGCCTGTTAGGTGGTGGGTCTTCTTCTCATGATTCACTTAGTACACTTGCACAAAATGCAGAATATTTGATCAAAAAGTGTCTATCTGATCTGTCACTTCAATTTCACTAATTCCCCTCCTCCTCTCTTAATTTACTCTTTCCCAACTCGGTTCCTATCCATAAGTTTACACTCTGCACTCTTACGGGATAGACAATTTTCCTAATATTCCACAAAGGTGTGCATCAGATTGTACTATTTCAACACCAAAAATGCAAAATCTTCTTCGTGTGAAACTCCAAGTTTTGCTACCCCCCCCCTTAAAAATGGATCGACACCCCTCGAACTAAGGTACAGGGACATGGTGCATGTAAAGTGATATAAAAAGAAGGAATTTGGAGAACACCTAATGGTTTACTTGTGGGATTTAGTCTCTGACGGTCCTGTTAACAAGAGCCCGAAGAGAGCTGGATTAATGCTTGAGATACAACTTCTAGACCCGCACGGGCACCACACCGTGTGCTCTTTGACTAAGGAGGAGGTATGACCGGAAGGAAGACCTCTAGGGGGCCCGTAGAGGCTGTCCGATTTTTTCACGAGAAAGCAGGCTGTGAAGTCCTGGCAAGTCCTACGTTTTCCCAGCACAAAAAGCCAGTATCTACAGACAGAGCATAATCGAACTGCGACACAGACCAGAATCGGTAACTATTAACAACATTGTTTATAAGAGCGTCTCACTAAGCCCATGCAGAGGAATGCTGGCTTTGTCGCAGTAACACGGCAAGCGATGATAAACGAGGGACGTCAAATCGCTGCGACCCCCCCCCCCCAAAAAAACAAACAAACAAACAAACAAACAAACAAAAACAAAAACAAAAACAAAATAAAAAAACGAAAAAAAAAAAGAATTCAAAGTTTATTTGATGAAAATCGGGTTTGGAATCACTGAAACATCCGAACACAAAGTAAAAGAAAGAGATCCTTATAAAAAGTGGGTCCCACACTTTATTAGAATCGCTTTTTTTCTTCTTTTCTTTTTTGATATCTCAGCCATTTCAGAACCAATTTTCTTCAAATAAACTTTGAATTACTCATGGAATAACAATTACATGCTCTTTCATATTTCATAAGAGGTTTCTCATTATCTCACCAAAAAATGTTAGAAACCTGAAATTAGGTGTCAACCAAATCTATACGATCCTTTTAAAGCATCGACAAGATGGAAGTTCATTCCAACTGGAGGTAGTTCTCCCTAGTAACCATCCTGTTATTAGCTTTAGTTCCCGGGTCAATCTTCGCGTAGTGTATATTTCTGTGTCCTGCTATAGTTTAAAGGTAATATGTACACAAAAATGAAAGGTCATTTCATTACTGTCTGTTCTGTTTACAATGACATATATTCATATAATTAAGATAACGTACAAAAAAGGCAATGAATTGTTTATCCTGACCTATTATCTTAATTTTCCTGTATCCGTTCCATTGAAAACCCCATTTCCGATGATACAACAAATAAGTATCCCTATGTCGCTTTCAAGATGGAAAGATGTTGAAACACGTTTTAAAATGCTTACTTATTTCATTTCAGAGCGTACTATTAAATTATTAGCTTAAGATATACCAATATCAAATGATAACAAATTGAAATTAATATATGTGTGTCCCGCCATTTTGCGTCATCTCCGTCACGAACATTAAGGGCGCCATTTAATAACGAAACATGTCGGGTACCATAAAGTATCGGTTTTAGTGCTTCATCACGGTTACATACTGAAGTTGAAGAACTCACCTGGTTTTTCCCCTATTGTAATCAAGAAAGTAATACATTTTGTTTTCTTTGAAATGTGTGACAAAAGCAAGGTCGTACCATTATTCCACGTCATCTCCGAACGCTTAAGATTACATATCAAATAGAATTAATTTATAATTCAGGTGGCAAAACGAAAGAGAAGATCATACCCTCTACCAGTACATACGGTTCTTACTGCAGGTGAATGGTTTAGGAAGATGATATGAGGTCATTAAGTGTTGGACCAGTCAGCTCCGTCACGTCATCTCCGTCACGAAAAAATGACAGAAATGACGTTTAGGGAATGTTTTCTTTAGTACAAAATAACAATAAAGTGATATTACAAATATATGGCGTTAAACATATGAGAACCCCTTTAACAAGTGCTATTTTTTTAGGTTAAGTTGCATTTGACATCTATCCTTAAATTTGTTTATGCCATATTCGATCACAAAATGTAATCTACGTCACGTCACATGTTGCATATATCTATTTCTGCAACACTGAAAATTGAAAGTTATTTCAAATAAGGAAACACCCCGTAAAGACTGTGTCCGTATGAAATGAAGTCAACATTCATTGTCATTTTCCCCCTTTATGATAGATTTTCCATTCATGAGACACTGTCTCTTGAATAATTTGTGAGGCCAACACTATACACCTAGCGAAGAATCATCTCCCCTTTTGAATGTGAGACGCCGTGCGAAAAAACCCCAAAGAAACACACAGACACAAACAAACATAAATAAACAGCAAACGGAAATAGCCTGCACCAGACTAATAGGCTAATAATGTTCAGCCTAGAAAGTGCAATTGGCGGCTGTTGTACATAACGTTGTACGAAACTGAAAGGTGCTAGGGGAAGGGCCTCCCACCCGCCAACATGTTCCACTGAGATGGAGAGATGACGAGCTCGAGATCTCGAGAAGGACTTGCCTCGGAGCAGAAAAATCTTGAGGAGACCACGTCAAACACAGGGTACTAATTTTGTATGACTTAAGCTATAGAAGGGGGGGGGGTTGTACGTGGGGAAGGAAAAGATTGAGAAAATGAAGGTGAAATGAAGGTGCATGGAAAGCACGAGACTGCAACAATCTACCACCCGGTCTTTAAGGCTGCTGGACGCAGGATTGAACCAGGAATGGCTGACATTGCTAGCCTACTAGTCTTGAAGACAATTACCATGAGGGTCAAAATAATGCTCTGTTGGCCTGGTGGAGGGGTTAAGGTAATGGCACCGAGAGGATTTGAACCCATGACCTAGTAGGCAAGCAGTGCACACGGGCGAATTCAGGATTTCTGTAAAGGGGAGAGGGAGGGTGTGGTGTCACCCCCCCCCCCCCCACGGTAGGGAGATTCTATATAGTATATACATTTATGTTGGTCATCGTGAGCTTTCGTGCATACTTGTGGGTACACTTTTTTAATGATCTTATAACTTTCTGGGGTTTTTTCTTGAAATATCATTTAACTATTATTTAACTGTAAGTGCGTTAAACGTTTATGGCGGGGCCACATAATATTATGCGATTGTTGCCCAATATATTAACGCAATAATACTTACAAAATCAGATCATAAAGTATGAATAAAATTGTGTCAGTTCTTATGCTTCATTCTACTAAATGTGGCCGTGCATCACAAAACCAACAAGAAGTTGTACTCACTGATTTTGTGTCAGGACTATAAAAATGAAAAAAAAAATGAGTCGTGAAATGAGTCAACCCAGTCAAACTTGTTTTTCCTATTTTCTCTTCATCTCTTTAAAAAAAAAACCCGTCCATATACAACTCCAATAACTTTTAAAAAAATGATGCTACTGCATTGGAAGTTGGCATAAATCATCTAAAGAATATGTTAATAAATCGAGCTCAAATTCAACTTGATATGATAATCCCTCATTGATGTTGCACCTGTTGTTAACATCCTATTTTTTGTTTGTGTATGTGTGTTCCACTCATTGCACAGCTAGCACGACTTGGTAAAGATTAAGTCTTTGAATATATCCTACCTTCAGAGCCTCTTTTCTCGGTTCACATGCACTTTCCAGAGTGTGTGCTTTCATTCCAATACTATGATAGGTTAGGAGAGTCCCTTTGAAACAAGTTATATATGATTTGAAAGCCTGCTCTTCTCAGAATCTGCTCTTAAGTAAAATTCCACGTCTGGCGACTTTTGTTTGTTTTGTGATGCAAGGTCATAAATACATTGATATGGAATAATATCATCTCTCTTCAAACCAGTTTTAAAGGAAAACAGTGGTGTTCATGTTTTCAGGAAATTGGGTACAGTATAACATGTATCTGTTCCGTGATGCCCACTGACCTATTCTTGAACTATTCGTGAGACTATGAATAGACCCTTAAAGTATGGTGAACGAGACATTAAAATCGAGAAAATCATATAAAAGAAGGTGTCAAAGCTGAGGGAAATGTCTCCTAAAACAGATCTTTAATGTGACTTATGAAAAGATATTCGCGCCACTGAGAAATCGCGAGTTAAAACTGACTGATTTGCTTCACCGATATTCGCTCCGGAACAGCCGTCTTTTCCGAGCCCTAAAATATGACGTCACGAACTGAACAAAACCCTTTACGAGTGCAGTGGGACATCGAGGCCGCTATTCATAAAGTACGTATTTCTTGGTGAGCGGATGCAATATCTGGCCTGTCTTAAGTAGCATCTGCTTTCTCGGCTAAGACATTAAAACGTCCAATTTTTACCTTATATTGTACGGAAAGACTTTGAGTTTGAAATCGAGAGTGAATTGAGTGATGACAGTGACAATTACACTGATAGTGATAGTAGCAAATGCGGGGGGGGGGGGGTAGAGAAAGCGAGGGAGAGGCGACGGATATGGAAGGCCGCTGCGGACACAACTCGTTTGGGGCATAGATGGAAGCGGACATACGTATGAAACTGCCTCTCTATTCGTAGACCCCAAACGAACCACGTACGCAACGGCTCTCCATAGACGGAGCCCACTATGTGGGTGGAGTGCGTAGCACAGTGCACATTTCGTGACGTCATAGTTTTGCTCGTCAAAATTTCACCGTCAGATCGGGTTCAGATGGTCTAAAAAGGGTCTCAAAACACTATCTCTCCATCATTCTGGAGACGATTTTACCTTCTGAAAGTTAATTATTCATATTCCTATAGACTTAAGCTTTCCAGAAATGTATAAATCACCCTGTTTATGAATAGCATCCTTTTTTTTTCTCGTTCACCGTACTTTAAAGAGTGTGAAAAAGAACAATATCACCCGAAAACGGCGAGGCGGGCTTGGAAAACGTGACAGCACCGATAGTTCTGCAGAACAAAGGAACACGGAAGGACGGTCGCGTAAGGAAATAGGAAACATGACCGTTAGCAGGCTGCTGTTATAGGGCTGGGGGGATTGGTCTGGACTGATGTAGGAAACGTCAGTGGGGCATTTGTTTGTTTCTTTTTCTTTCGTTTATTTGTTTTTCGTTTTATTTTATTTGTTTAATATTAAGGCAGATGATGAGTAACGTTTTAAGGTTTCATCCATATATTTTTCTCTTATATATATGCCCTTTAAATCTATGAGATTGGAACCTTTACTCTTATGTTATCCCCTGACATGTTTTTCTCTGAAATTTATATTCTCAGACATTTTCAACCGTAGACATTAATCACTTATCCCTAAAATTTCTATCACTGACATCTTAACGCTTCATTTTTATTTTCATGACAGGTTAACCCCCTTACATTTTTGTCCATGAGATTTCCAGTAAAACCACATTTTCTGGACATTCCCCTTTTGACATGTTTAGCCCTAATATGTTCAGTTTCCTCGTGATATTTTTACACCTGATTCTTTTCTGTGTGACATTTCCCTTGGCAGTATTACCCTTGACATATATTTACCCCCGACAACACATACATACACGTATCTTTTGAGTAGGTAGGGAATTAGACATAATAATTTTCATGTTTTGTTGATGTAAATAAATCATAAAGAATTATAGTTTTTTAAGCTTTGTAATCATTCATCCAGAAATTACATGCAAGGTCTTGACAAATCCTGAGAAGGGAACCATCACGTGTACAAGAGCGAACAGGTATCGAAGTGTCTGTTCCTTTGGGTGCGAGACAGGTTTCAGGCTTCCAGACAGTTCGCCAAGAGATACGGTGTGTCTTACGACGGGTTGGACAACACCTCCAGTCAAAAGATGTGAAGGTAACACAGACAATTTTGATCCTTTCCATGTTTTTGAAAACCATTTTGTTTTGTTTTTTACGCTGCAGTGTAGGGTCATCTTTCTAACGAGTTTGATCTTACCTGTCATCCAGCCTTTTTGTAGCATAAACAGGGAATATCTACTGTTCATTTCCCTTTCTTAACTCTTTATGTGCCATGGTAGGAACCCCCTGTGTGTCACATTATTCTGATACACCAAAGTTGTCATGCTTTGATAAAACGTTATTTTTTGTTTTTTACTCCTTGTAACTTCTATAAATTTCTGCTGGACACGTAGTGAGCGAAGTTGTAGAAAAAAAATACCAGGCTTTGCTTGGATGCATGTAATAATTGTAATCGGTGATTGTTTTTCTTTGAAATGACCATTATAGTTACATTACAGTAAAGACATGCCTTTTGCACACAAAACAGTGACAGAAACTAAGAATTTACACGCAAATCTATAAAGAAACATCGCTTGACAGTCAATCACCGCATAAAATGCAAGCTATAATGTGAGATGAATGCAAGCTCGATAGAAACTATCGTTGTACCGTGTCATTTGGCGCTTTACCGATCGGTTTCGGGCGGGTTTGTGAGTTTGAGCAGAATATGCGAAGTTGGCACGCCGTCGACCGAGTCCGACGTGCGAACGTGACACATGAAGAGTTTAGTTATTGGCTGAGGCAGATAGTTGTGAACAAAATGCCCGCCAAAAAAAGCTATGAACGCATTTACATGAGACATTTAAATCGTCTAATGGCCAATGTTACCTGGGGGTTCAGGGACACCAATCATTATGTCAGTAAGCAGGGGAAAAATGGTTACAGTTTCATTTCAATTTCATTTCAATTTATTTTCATATTTCTCACATATATCACAATAAAGTATATAAATACGAAAATTATACAAAACATAATTTAGATGAGACTTCATCAGGATGTACAGAAGTTTGATTTGGTATAAACACGAGGTCTGTATGCATGCGAATTAAACTGTGGTCACAATGCAAAAAAAAAAAAAAAATATGATGGGGCCTGCGTAAAAGCATTAGCTTGTGTAGCCGCAGGTCCCGTGAGTAATCAGATTAGGGAAAGTTTAAAGTACGGATGTTTTTTAAGACCAACTATATCTGGGGAAACCGATTAAAACAATCAAAACAAAAATCCAATTAGATTATGTCACTAAATAAAATACAGAAAACAGAAAGGTCACATGTTGCAGCAGTGAACAACAACTGCAGAGATTCAAGGGGTGTGTTGCAGGGTATAGAAAATGGCGTAACTGTATGTCATAAATACATAAGTAGAAGGTGGAATAATGAGATTTGTCGTAAATGTAAACAATACCGAAAGCTCAGGAGTAACATTCCAGCATGGGTCCTAAAACCAAGCATTCCGTGTGACCATAGTAACTGACAGCTGTCACGCGCGAGAATTTCGATAACCGAGTGGAACAATAGGTGCATGAACAGCGCAACAGGCAGACTGTTCAAAAATAGTGTTCATGGTTGGGATCCCGCCGGACTAAGGTGGGATAGACAAGGGGTAACATGTAAAGAACAACAAGAACTATACACTATGCATGCCGTACAATGTAGCTGCTGAGAAGATATTGCTTCAGTTTTCGTTTGAATGAGGTTACAGTGGTACAACTTACAAGTTCCATAGGGAGTTCGTTCCATTGGGCCCAGCGCACATAATGGTTTTTTTTTCGCGAAAATTGTTCGGGTACGTGGAAGGTGATATGCGTAACGTTGACGAGTTGGATAATCATGAACTGTATAATTTCTTGTAAACATTTGGGAAAATACGTCTGGTAATTGGCCAGTTGAAAATTGAAACATAAACAGGCCGACGTTGTAATAAAATAACTCGGGAATTTTCAAAATTGTATTACTAACAAAAAGTTCGTTCGTGTGGGATGAATATCCAGTGTGGTTAACAATTCTAACAGCTCGTTTTTGTACAAGAAATAACGAATCGATAAGGTTTTTAGAAGCATTTCCCCACGCCAGAATCCCATAGTTTAGGGAGATATCAAAGTTGAACATATGCTCTGTAGAATATTACTTGGAAAACAATAGCTAAGTTTGTTAAGAACCCCGGTATTTCTAGCAATAATTCTGCTTACATAATTAACATGGGTTCTCCAAGATAAATCACTATCGATATGAAGACCCAAAAATTTTGTATTGTTGACCTGTGACAGATCAATGTTGTTTATCTTGACAGAGAGAGGTAACACAGGTAGCAAATTACTGAATAACATATACTGAGTTTTATCAATGTTTAAGGATTATGATAATAAAATTTAATAACACTTATATAGCACTTAATACTGATGTTTCTAAACTCATTCGTCCAGAAAAATATTAAGGTAAGATACAGAATTATATACATATGTGACCGTGCACCTCAAAACGAACATAAAGTCGCACACACTGATTTTGCGTGAGGACTGAAAATAAGTGAAATGGGTCAACCTAGCCGAACTTGACTTTTTCATATTTTCTGAAAGAGCGGGTCATCTTTTACATTATGCTAAAATTTGGTATCATAAAACGGGCAGGAAAGTGTGTTTTTTGAGTAGTTTATCTCGAACATTTTTGGTAGAACAGTGTGATTAGGTGTGTCTTTAGAATCCTTTTTTCATTTCTGAAAAAAACCTTGTCCACACTCTTCACTTTCAACTCTAATAACTTTTGAAAGGATAGTGCTACTGCTTTGAAAATTGACAATAATTATGGACAGAATGTGTTAATGTGGCATGCTTAATTTCAGCTTAATTTGATAATCCCTTCATTGTTGTTACTCTGGTGGTTTACTTCCTGTTTTTTGTCCCATTCATCGCACAGCCAGCACGCTTTGGTAAAGATTAAGCGCTTGAATAGACACTGTACTTCAGAGCCTCTTTTCTCAGTTAACGCTTTTCCTGAGTTTGTGCTTTCTTTCCAATATTTACATAGGTTAGGAGAGTCCATTTGATTTGAGTTATACATCATTTTAAAGCTTAAAGTCTGCTCTTTCAGAATATGGTCTTAACTAAAAATTCATGTCTGGCGACTTTTTGTTTGTTTTGAGGTGCAGAGTCACATATGATATAGCAACAGCAGCAGCAACACCAACATTAAGATGGAGAAAACAGATACGTTTTCAACAGTGATTTGAACTATATATCAACATTTTCAGCATTACGAATATAAAGAGGGAGTTTATTCCGAAGAGACAGGGAAATAAGAGAAAAAGCCCCATCATCATAAGGGATACAGGTGAGGGGACCAAGAGATAATTGGAGAGTGGAAGAACAACGGAGAGAAGTGGTTGATGTGGAGAAGCGGAAAGAAATCCAGTCTTTAAGATATGATGGAGCAAGACTATCACATATCTTGTAAACAATAAGGATGATTTTTTAAGGGAATACGTTGATGTATGGGGAGCAGTGGAGGAATTGGAGAACTGGAGTAATGTGGTCAGATTTTTTTTTTTTTTTTTTTTTTTTAGTTGGCGAGTAACCACTTTCTCAAAACCTATGCCAAGGAAAGATAGATTAGCAAATGGGGAGAAAATTGTTCAAATCATTACGGTCTAATTAAATTCGATTTCTTCAAAAAGGGCAATATGAGCGACCTTTTGAAGTGCTCAGGAACTACGCCTGATGTTTTTTTTTTCTCATTAAACCGTAACTGTAGACGGTTTAATCTGGATTTTTTTTAATTAAAACTATTGTTCACATTTTGTATATCTAACACCATTGGTTCAAATATTTATATTGGTCGTTTCTTTTTTTTTCTTTATATGTTTTATTGATTTCAACTATTGGGCATAGAAACATGAATCATTTCTAGTAAAGCGAAACAGAGTCGATTGTGAGCCCCTAATACTCGATAACGGTGACAGGACCCGTAGTCTTGTCATCAGCCACTGGCACCCCAAACCGCTCACACATTGCAAGAAAAGAACGCATTAGACTGGCGCATTCATGTCGAGAGCTAGCTGCGAAGAAAAAATCGTCCAAATAATGCAATACGCCATCCCACCCAGCGATATGTCTACAACAATACTCAAGGAAGGTGCTCAAGCGTTCGAAAATCGCGCACGACGCCGAGCAGCCCATCGGAAGACAATGATCGTAATAATATAGACCATCTATGCGCATGCCCAGTAGCTCGAAATCATCAGGATGCACGGGGATAAGACGAAAGGCAGACTGTATGTCCACTTTCCCCATGACTATCCCCTGCCCCAAACGCGTTACGAGGTCAACGGCGTCATCGAAGTAGAATATCTGACCTGACAATCGCGCGGGTCAATGCAATCATTTACGGATGCACCGCGTGGGGCTGACAGGTGTTCGATCATGCGAAATTCCCCAGGCACCTTCTTTGGCACTACCCCAACTGGGGAGCAGCGAAATCTCGGAAAAGGAGGTGAGACATATGGACCGACTATTCTCCCCAGGCTAACCTCTTTGAACAATTTACGATGTAGAACCTGCGCGTGTGCTGTCGCTGAGACCAGGTTTCGTGACTCGTGAGCGACCCGCTCCCCCATATAACCCAAACGGAAACCAAAACGAAAGCCCTCAACAATGTTAACTGCAGCTATCCTATCCGGGTAATTGCGCAGAAAGGGGATCACGCTTGAGCTTGAGCTTGAGCTGTGTGGGTAGAGGAGCCGCAATTTGCGCAGACATGTGCGAATCTGCAGGTCGCCCGCTTGCAAGAGCCCGCGTTGAATGGAAAGCAGTGATTGGCTCGTCCGCGAGCAAAGTCTGCCCCCGCTCTCCTATCTCTCGTCGCGGGTGAGGAAGGCCCCCCCGCGACGACCTCGCAGGTATGACGTGGCGACTCCTGACCCAGCTCCCGCCCGAAAGGGCTGCAACGGAGTATAGGAACGAAACCGCAGCCTGAATTGCACATCATAGGTGCGCCAATTATAGCCTCCGAAGCGCACGATGGATCGAAATGTGTTTATATATTTGAACAACTCGCGTGCTCGACCTCCATGCTTTTCTGCATACACCGAAGCGTATGTCAGAAAGGCCGACGTCCACATATTGATATTCGCAATTTGCGGGATGCGACTCGCGCTCCTGACTTGCAGAGATCCTCCAGCCTGCACGAGGCTGAATGACGTCTCCTCAGTCAGGGAACCGACGTCGGATTTGAGGAGGATGCCCAAATCAAGAAACTCCCCCTTCCAAATTTTCTCTTTAACCGACATGCATGGGGACGACGCTACCCAGCTAGCTCATCCCCTACGCACGACAAGGCTTGGGGAAGGGCATCAAAAGTGTCAGGTGGGTCAATCAACTGACCAACCGGACTAAGATCTACCAATTTGCTTTCCACGTGGTGCTCATGCACCATCGCGTCGACCACGGTGGGCCAAGAGGCGTCACCATGCCCACACGTCGCAGACACACCATACTCACCGGATGCTTCAGGCGATCCCCATCACCTTCTTCATGATCTTACTCCGGGACTCTGGCATAGTGAAGGTCCAGAACCGGCGTTTTGATAAGCAGAACTAAGATGATATTAACTTAGGTCCAAACGTTCCGATGCGAAAATGCAAAGACAGTGCCCTAAAGCTGACGATGTAAGTTCACGTATGATATCCAATATTTCACAGGCAAGAAGGTATACCCCAAAAGTTTCAAGGGAGGGAAAGTAGCACGAAGATGAAAGAAAACTACAAAATTTCGAAGTTCAAAGTTTCAAAGTTCAATGTGTAAGACCATGCACGAAATCCAATAGTAGGAGCCGCCTCAATAACTTCCTACTTCCACGACAAACCACCATCGAATGACGCTACCTCAGCGGATTTCTTCACCGCGTGCGCTTACCCCCGCAAACGAGAGGGGCAGCAAGAGCAGGGGTCACCTGTTGCGTAATCCCCCCTGCCCTATATCTGCCCGGCAACATCGCTACTGTGTCCTTCAAGAGTAAATTGTTTTAACTTCCTTGCAGTCCGTTAAAACCCACTATATATATATATATATATATATATATATATATATATATATTAGATATGTAAGATATGAGAAAGGAAGGAGAAATCGGTGCGTAGCTTTGACATCATTATTCCTCTTACTGTTCCTCCTTTTTGGAGGAACAGTTATAATTATATATAATATATATATATATATATATTATATATATATGTATATACATGCATATTATGTGTGACCCTGCACCACAAAACAAACAAAAAGTCCCCAGACATGAATTTTTAGTTAAGGGCATATTCTGAAAGAACAGATTCTAAACTTTAAAATGATGTTATAACTCAATTCAAAATGGATTTTCTAACCTGTATAAGATACTGGAAAGAAAGTACACACTCTGGAAAGTGTGACTTGAAGAAAAGAGGCTCTAAAGTACAGGGTCTATTCAAGTGCTTAATCTTTACTAAGCCGTGCTACCTGTGCCATGAAAGGTACAAACACATCATGTTAACCACTGTTGCACAACAACTAAGGGATTATCAGATTAAGCTGAAATTGAGCATGATCTATTACCACATGTTGACAATGATAAATATTAACTTTCAGAGCATTAGCGTCATCCTTACAACAAATTTTAGAGTTGAAAGTGAAGAGCGTGCAAAGGATTTTCAAGAAATGAAAGGGGACTCTTAGAAAAACCTTATCACAATACTCAACCAATAAAGGGGGTTGTAGTCAAACTGCTTAAAAACCACTTTTCCATTCAATTTATGATCCCAAACTCAAGAATAATGTAGAAACAGGGAAAGCCTGACATTTTATTTTCTTGTGTTTTGTTTTGTTTATTTTGTTTCTCTGTTATCACTTCTGTTGTTTTGCAAATGCCGAACCAAATAATAATAATAATAATAATAATACTAATAATAATAATAATAATGATAATAAAGAAGAATAGCTCTTTCATAATGTTAATGTGGAAAACTAGAAATTGACTCGGTTCACTCATTTCATCTTTTTTGAGTCCTCACATAAAATTAAGGGTGCGACTTTTTGTTTTTGTATTGCACGGTCATATATATATATATATATATATATGTGACAGTGCACCTCAAAACGAACATAAAAGTCGCACACACTGATTTTGCGTGAGGACTGAAAATAAGTGAAATGGGTCAACCTAGCCGAACTTGACTTTTCATATTTTCTGAAAGAGCGGGTCTTCTTTTACATTATGCTAAAATTTGGTATCATAAAACGGGCAGGAAGAGTGTGTTTTTTAGTCAGTTTATCTCGAACATTTTTGGTAGAATAGTGTGATTAGGTGTGTCTTTAGAATACCTTTTTCATTTCTGAAAAACCTTGTCCACACTCTTCACTTTCAACTCTAATAACTTTTAAAAGGAATAGCACTACTGCTTTGAAAGTTGGCATTGCATTATGGACAGAATGTGTTAATGAGGCATGCTTAATTTCAGTTTAATCTGATAATCTCTTCATTGTTGTTACTCTGGTGGTTTACTTCCTGTTTTTTGTCCCATTCATTCGCACAGCCAGACACGGTTTGAGTAAAGATTAAGCGCTTGAATAGACACTGTACTTCAGAGCCTCTTTTCTCAGTTCACACTTTTCCTGAGTTTGCGCTTTCTTTCCAATATTTAGATAGGTTAGGAGAGTCCATTTGATTTGAGTTATGCATCATTTTAAAGCTTAAAGTCTGCTCTTTCAGAATATGGCCTTAACTAAAAATTCATGTCTGGCGACTTTTTGTTTGTTTTGAGGTGCAAGGTCACATATATATATGGGTGAGAATTTTTGAAACGATGTACAGTTGCCAACTTTCGCACCTTATGACATTCTTTCCCTTAGAACACGCCAGGATGATCTAAGAAACCAGATTTGTTCATGTCATCTCAAAGACTTGGTAAATTTCCTTTCAGGAAATATGGTTTGATTGACTTTTGCCTGATATTTTTCACTTGACAAGGACTTAAAGCGCAAAAATACGGTAAATAACGCTATTTTCACAATGATTTTTGTTTTTTCAACAAACTAATGATGTGCATTTTTATGCGTACGTGGCATCTAATATCTGACCATGTTGTGATCTGACATATCATGGGTATGAACCAACAGAATTATAAGAACTTTATGAGCACGTATAAAATCACAGAGAACAATTAAAATATCAAAGTCCTAAACAGACGAACGTCCGTGATGCTTTTATTTCTATCGCTGCTGCCGCAAATTCTACTTTGTTGTCCCTACTGTAATGTATACGAAAATTTGGTGTTCCACCTAATGAACATATCCTGCAAAAATTGTACGTCTGCTGGCTGTACGTGGGACGCAATATTCTTTTATGCAAAATTATACTCAGTTTTCGTCACGGACGTGCTTCCGCTATTTTCTAATAAAGATCGTATCCCATTAAACGTTATTGGTGATATTGTTCTGAGTCGTAATAAACTAAGATCTAGCCACACGATAATATGTTTGTTTTGAGTTTCTGTCCATCCTTTGTCAAATAGGAACCGAAATTATATGTTTAGACGAACCTCCGAGAAAAAAAGAACGTCCGTGATGATTAAAACGTTTTCGAGTGGGACACCATCTTGCTTTGATGACGAAGGTGCATTTTACCTTTGGCTCTCTAGCCGAGGAGCTGTATATTATTTTTGGAGCGGACTGAGGCTTTTCCGCAGTTTTTTGACCATGCAATTCACCGAAAACCAAGCAAATAATTAATATCTTCTCTGAAAATTCACCTCCTGATCCCCTTCTGAGCAATACATGTTGTAAGGATGTCAAATTTCTTATAATTTGCATTGACAATACCTTTTCAAATTTTTGAAAGAGTTAGGAAGGCTAGGTACCCTCTGCCGATTAGTTATCCGTCCTGGAACATGACCCTATCAGTAGAACGAACGTCCGTGAAAATTCCAGCGAATGTCCGTGACGTATGCAATCCCTTCGATAGGGATAACTTGTCCCGAAAGTGTCCTGTATTCTTTGAAACTTTTAGCTCCAATAGCCACAAATAAAGTTTTACAAAGTAAACAATGAGTTTAGGGCAGTAGTTTCAGAATTTTCAAAGCGTTATGTGATCATGATGAACAAACAATTGAGAATTTACTCACAATTTTACGTTTGATTTCCCTCTAATTATACAAAAACAGCTACACACTGTAAACAAAGTTATAGGAAAATGGAATTTTGAGTAATCTGTAATTTTTGTGCATTTAAATTTCTTTCTAATGAGGATCTGGAGACAATTTGTATTGTTACAGGTTCTGAAAGTTTCTCTCACGGACGTTCTGTCCGAGAAAGGAAATTTCTGATAATTACAAATATGTCACTGCACATAAAGTTAATGTTAGTTGAAAATATTACCAAATCACCGAGCCGCTCATACCCAAAAGTGAATAATGTTCAGCACTCAATTTACTTGTAATAACAAGAGGAAAACCTTTTAGTCACGGATGTTCGTTGGTAGAATAAGTCAATGGATTACATAGTAGGAGAAAGAGGATCAGTGCCACTTTTTAGTGACAGGTGCGCCAAGTGTTTATCTTTTGAGTATGGTAGCTGCCGTCTCAAACAGAACACATCCAGTTTTGGTCTCCATAACGGACGTTCGCTGTAATTGTCATGATATTAAATGCCTTAATTCATTCTTATTTTTCTTATTTTTCTCTTCATGACGATTTTTTTCGCATTCCCTCAATAGCCTGGACATGCTGCGACCAAACAGTAAACAGAATCAAAACAAAACAAACCAAAACAAATCCGAAAAGTGCTACGTAATCACATGCAGCATAATGACGGAAGAAGTCTGTAATGGGCATGTGTTGAATAAAACAATGGAAAAGTTTCAAAAGGACGTGGAAGCAGTTGAATGAAAATGACTGAGAAACAGAGAAGGGATCGAGCTCCAACACACAGAGAAAAGAATCGCCAGTGCACTCCCGTTGTACCAAATTCCTCTGGAGAAGTTTTTGTTTGTTTGTTTATGTTTTTTATTCATCGAAATGCCGTCACAAGCGAACAAAAATAATGCAGTATACAATTATTGTCTGATGAAAACAAACAAATCCTCCGCTTATCATCACATGATGTTGTTTTATACTCATCAGTGAAAAGCAATGTTCATGTGTAATTCTTTCCAATATTTTTTTTTTCATTTTACATTTAACCCGTTCCTTACGGGAACCTGGTAAACCAGGTTCCCGTGGGAGCAACTGATAAACGGGAACCTGCTTTACCAGGTTCCCAAACCAGGTTCCCAAAATGAAGACAAGAGTACCTGCTTTAGTGGCCTAAATTCATGTTTCTTTGTGTTTAAATGCCCAGAAAAGTGGGTTTAATAAAAAGATCAGAGTTTATTTTATCAGCATTTGTTATCTTTCTGTTTGGAAATTGCGTGTTTAAGAGATTTATGTACCTTTTCCTGATTTAGTTTTTTGCTTGTTCTACTGTAAACTCGTACGAACATGTACATAGCAATCAAGACTGAGATCAGTTAGATATTTGGGTTCGCTGACCCAAGTCGCCTCATTCAGGTACCTGGTTTTGTGTAGAACAAAAGATTCTCTGAGCTCATCAGCGCACGCTCTATTCTTACCTCGCACCCGATCGACATTTCAATTGTTCACTGGCACATGTAGTTGACCGTTAAACCACTGATCAGTGGTTTCCCCGACTTTTGCAACACATGGCATTCCATAGGGGGATACAATGTACTGCTTGACTGCCTTCACACAGCTGGATTACCAACCTGTCTGCCCCTTAGTCGACAGGCAAAAAGAATCTCGTTTGAGGGCATTAAAGGCACTCAGAGAATTGCGGAAGGAACGGGTTAAGAGACAGAGAGATCGTCAATTTGTTTGTGCTTTTATGCTTATTTTGAAAACACATGTTAACAAAAAGTAATGATTAAGAATAGGTTTGAGGTTGCACTTTGATACGTTCGCTCTTCCTAAGATTCGTTACTCCGATGTCCAAAGGTTTGTTATTACGAAAATGAAAAAAAAGTCTGTAGTTAATTAAGGAGGTTTGTTATTAAAAATTTTCTTATTCCGAAAGTTTGTTAGTCCGAAAAACAAATATTAAGGATCATTATTTTTAGGTCCGTTCTTCTAAAAGTGGAAAGGGCCTGATATTCGTTTTGGTGAAAACGGTCATTATGAGGTTTTGAAATTTGGAGGATTTTAGTTGTTAACTTGTTGCTCCACATTTGGATAAGCGAACATGATTTTTCATGTTCCAATTAATAAACCTTTCGATTAACCTTCGGAGATTCCTATCATTTATCGAATAAAAAGCTTCATAATTATACGAACTCTATCAATTTTCGTATTGACAAACTGTATGAATAACGAGCCTCCGAAATGACGCGCTATAAAATGTTTGTTGTAACAAACCATATTGTATAATATCGAAGTCTCAAACATCCATCCAAGTTATATGGACTTATTGTGTCTTGTTATGACGAAACTTCGCGAACCTATTATCATTTCTGACTAATATAATAATACAAATTCTCCTCGGTAACAGTGTGTAACACAAGGAGCAAACATAGAGGGATTTCTTCATAACGTATTCGTTTGCCCTCCCCAGCTAAACTTCGTATTTCTATAACGGAGCACATTTCTGTTGTCTTTCTATGTTAATTCTTTGTGACCATGTTCGTTATAAGCAAATTTTGCATTGTAGACTTTAGATAACAAATTTAGGACCTGAATCTTTACTTCATGATAACGAAAAAATATATTCGTTCTCAAGGATGGACTTCGTCACTGAGATTACACGTACGTTTGTACGTTCATTTACGAGAGATGGAAAAATTGTTTTCTTTCCTTCCTCAGTATGAGAAGATAAACAAGCTTATATAATTGAGAATTGGTAATATCTATTCAGGATTTTGCAGAGGAGTTTATTCTCGACATGAAATTGTTTTTTGTTGAGAGTAGAATGCGTTTCCAACTCAAGAGAGCTGCATCTTGTTTGTTCCGAACTTCCGTGAGCTACATGCGAACCTCCGTGATGAAAATTATGCTATTTTTTGTTGGGTTATAGAGACTGCCTAGATCAGATACATCTTAAAAAGGTATATTATTATTTGGGAGTGAGGATTTAAGTATGGGATAGTAAAATAAGAGGTCAATATATTGAGTTTCTGTAAAATGCGCGTAAAGTGGAGAAAGTGTTTAGCGGAAGAGCAATATTTGAACAGAAACGACGAATTTAGTTAAATCATCAGTTGTCTACCATACGTACAGGTTAAGAGCACAAGCTTAATATTCAGCAAGCACGTACACATGTTCCTTAAGATATTACGTTAGGATTTTGAACTGAATCAGATCTTTGCAAGCTATGTTAAATGGCATTCAAGTGTATGTGCTGTACTATTCCTCATGGACGTTCGCTGCTATGGACATGGTAAACTTCAGCGGTGAATAAAAACTTGTTCCTCTGGGAAAATCCCAGTATAATTGGGTTCATATTAGAGCTTGAGTTATACTCTTTCAGGTAAGATGAATAATTTGGAGAATTTCCTACTTTTAAATTTTGCCTTGTTTTGGCTCAATTGTACATCGTTCAAAATTCTGACCCATATATGAAAATATAAACAAGAGTTATCATTACAATTATGTAATCACGTGAATAATATGTAGATATATTTCATGGCATATTTTAGTATACTTGTGGAGGAAACTGTTATCAATAAATAAGCAAATCGCTCGACGTAGACAACGGCCTTTAAACGTTACTACTTTTTTTTTCAAACTAAAGAAATATTGAACACATAGGGCCTACACATAAAATGAATCAAATAAAACTTTTAAATATGTTAATACTTTCAGTGTCTTTTAACAGAAAAGTATAACACGAGGTGTATATAACAGCAGACACAAAGAGAATAAGGGACAAGAATTACGGGATATCCGAATAGGAAAAGTAGAGAGAAGAAAAGATAAGGGAATAGAAGGGGAAAATGATAGTATGATGAGTTGGGAGCTTTATAGATGAAAGCAAAAACAACTGATAATCCCCCCCCCCCCCCAGGAAAAAAAAAAATCTTCTTGTTAAGGTACAGTGCAGTTCCGGCTGGTAGTTGTTCTGGTCTCCAAAGCTTCTTTTTCTATTTTTTGTTTCATTTGTGTGTGTGTGTGTGTGTGTGTGTGTGTGTGTGTGTGTGTGTCTTTAGGTATTAAAGGAGTAACCTCTTTCAAAATATGTAAGAGCGCACTTTTCCAAGAGGAACTCAAACCTCACCCGATGAAAATCGATCCCGAAACGGCTGGGATAGAACAAACAAAACAATCCCAACAAAAATGGGTCCCGCAGGTTCCATTGGGACACTTTGCTTAGCTTTGCTTTTAGATATCCTAGCATCACAAAACTGACCCTCGCCAAAAGAAAAGAAAGCTACAGCATCTACATCTCAACGGTTCTGACGGTAATTCGGGTTAATGAGGCTTTTTGAAATATCTGTACTTTATTTCATTTTTGGATAAAAAAAAAACCCTTGGAATGATAAACTTTGGTTTTTTTTTTTTTTTTTTTTTGAACAACGCGACCTTGTGAATAACGCAACAAAATTAATGCCTGGATGACAGACCCTAGTCTTTTTCGGATTGAATGACCTCATATAGGTATTTGTGTGCTTCGTTCGCACTATAACGAACCTCTAGATACAAGGAATCTGTATGTATCAAATAACGGACCTTCGGAATAACGAACATTAATTTCGGATTGATGAACCTTGGTATGATGAACATCTCGCGAATAATGTGAATGTTTGATTTTACAAGGAACAGAAGGACTATTTTTTAAACGATTGATATTCGCCAAAATGCTTTTGCATGGGTAGGACCTACAGATTTACAATAACGCGATTTCATCCTTATTTCCTGTCCTCTCGGTTTTGGTATACAAATAACCTGTCAATTACAGAACCACTATGACGAACGACTATTGATTTCTGCCAGAGCACTTAGGAACGTTTGACTGTTTGTACGAAATGATTTGTTCACAAAGTCCAAGATGCATTTACCAATCCCTCTGTTTATTAAAATTGCCACATTTTTGTTACGCGTGCCCGCGCGAAAGGGTCAATCATTTGCAAATTAACACCTTGTTTTGTACACTTTGAACAGCTTGATGACCGTGTATCGATTGTTCCTTCAGAATTATCATGTTGTCTAGTGTGGTTTTTATTTTGGGGTTTTCTTGTTCACCCCAACCCCACCCCCCCAAAAAAAACCAAACAAACAAAAAACCAAACAAACAAAAACAACACAAAAACACGAAAATAATCGCCTTTTTACTAGATGGGGAAGGACCGAGTTTTGACGACTGTCAACCTCAACCTGGCTGCCCCTCCAACCCGATGGTGTTTTATGTTGAGCCCAACGCTACCAAGGCTTTTGTGACGTGGTTAAAGCCTACAGCCTCGGACAATTTGGATGGCTCAGTGAGTGTCAGCGATTCGCCCCTCCGAAATAACTTCTTACCCCAAGGTGTCTACTATGCGGAACATGAAGCCACCGATGAAGCCGGAAACGAGGCTCGGCTGGGCCTTACAATCATCGTTCAAAGTAAGACACACCAGTGATTATTGACCTTATATCATAAACTGGTTTTAACCCTAATTCAATCAAACTTACTAACGAAAGTTTGTTGATACTAAATACGGAAAGTTTTGATTTTGTTTTTCTCTTCTTCCTCTGATAATTAATTGTTACTTGGCATTTATTGCAATATTAGGTCTGATGGGAGAAAGCTTTCTATCAATTTAACGTAATTGCCGTCTTTAACATAACTGTTTGTGTTTTTATCCATCTTTGACTGGCACGCTGATAACATAACATTTGTCTTATCAAAGTGACCAGGAGAGTAGAACAAGATGTGTATGACCTCACTGTTAAAAATGAATGTGTTTGGGGATACACACATTGACGTCCGCTACCGAAAGTGACAGTTAGATATTCTGTAATCACGAAGTTATGATTTCAAAGGTAGAAAAACAAGGTACATCTGACAATATCGTACACCTTTGAGTAATATTCTGTAAGTCTGATTTGATTCAAAGATACTTAGAACCCCTCAAGTGTCCATGCCTGGCAGTTGATAATTATGTTACGTTGTGTTTTGTTTTTCCTATTTTTTTTTTTCGTGTAGTAATTTATTGCCCGTACCTCGCAACATCCGAGGGGCTTCAATCACGCTGTAGCCATGGCACAAGGCGGGGTTCCTTCTGCACTTTTTCCTGCAGCATTGGTTATCGTCTGGTGGGGGAAAGGACCACAATCTGCCAGGGGGATGCATCTCAGCAGGGAGAATGGCTTAATGCGCCCCCAGCATGCGAAGGTGAGCGACTCATGGATAAGCACGGGCACGTAGGACAAGTCGATGAGTAATAATTACGACCACCTATACTAAACACACATTTGGCGTTACCTTTGTGACACTGTATAAGTAAAAGGTGTCATTTACAAGAATGAATATGAATCCAGTTTTCAAAGCTGCAGTCACTACATACTTTCCTGGTACTTAACATTATGCACGTAAAGAATAACACAGCATACCCATTGGTAAAGCACTGTCGGTAGGGATGTCAGAATTGTATGTCATTGTATACATTTAGCAAAGTAACTTTGCTTTCAGACTAGTTGTCACACACTTATTAGATTTGAAGCTATTTATACAAGGCGAAGTCCATACCTATGGCTCAAACTCAGCACCCTAGCAGTATTAAACGCACATTACCGCTAAGTAACAGTAAATGCAGTACGTTGGACTACATGAAAGTCGCGTAATTTCTCCAGTCTCTCCGCCGTTTCTCCTTTGCTTTGTCTACTGCTTTTAATTCCTGATCCTTTTCTTGGGATAGTTTGTTTTGTCAATGAATTGTCATTCATTTTCCTCCATTGTTTGATCAAAATGAGATGAGTTTTTTTAAAGATATTTGTCAGGTTTGCGTGGTGATGTTAACGGAAGCCAAAAAGCCAAAAGCCAACTTCTATTGTTTACAGATTAAGTCAGTAGACAATGGTAGAGGGTCAAATCACTGCTGCTCTCTGATTGGTCAATTTCCCAATGATGTCATTGGAGTGGATGTAGTACCTTTTGAAACCTAACTAAAATGGATGTAGTACTTTTTGAAACCGAATTTTGGAAATTCTGTTTTTTGTTAGTATAGGTGTAAAGAGGTCCTAAGAATTTTTACATCTAGACCAAAAATTGGATTTTGATGGAAAATGGATGTAGTACCTTTTGCAACTGAGCTCTTCATATTGAATTTATTATCTGGTGTAAAAATAACCATCTCGTATTGAACTCAAAGAAAACGAAGGAAATGATGTTTCATTTCAGAAAGAAGAAAGTCTTTGAACCTCACACATCACCAACTGTATTTGATGGGAATCTAATTGAAGTTGTATGAAGGTATAAATATCTAGGCACTATAATTGTGATGATCAGTTAAACTAGGGAAGATCAAACAAATGCCGTGACCCTGAAATGCAACCAGAGATTGTACTTTCTGCGCAAATTGAAACACTTCAACGTGAATAGAAAAAAGATACTTTGGCTTTTTTACACATCAGAAATCCAGAGCACACTTACCCAAATAGTTTCGTAAGGCTTAGCTGTGCGAAACAAAAGGACTTGGTAAAAATGCACAGAGTTCTAAAGCAGGCAGGAAACAATAACCAAAATCAGAGATGATTTTAGCCAAGTTAGTAAAGACAAGGTTGTGAGTAAAGCACGATCATCTGTGGCCGATTATACTCAGCCACTCAATGAGCAGTACAACATGTTGAGAAGTAGGAGATTGAAATCAACTGGAACAAGAACAGTCCGTAACCTGAACTTTTTTTTTTTTACTTTATTCCATCCGGCCATATGAATTATGTTATGGTATCATCAAGACATAGAAAAAAAAACACACCTGTTAATCCCCCCCCCCCCCTAGGAAAAGCGCAGTATCTACATTCAGCTCTATTTCTCAACAACCGAGATATTCCCCAATTTATTTATTTTTGCCAAAGCCCCTGAAAAATAGATATTCTTTTGAAAAATTCCTTCATTGTGGAGTTTTAGTCAATCTAGTCACCAATTTTCCTGGAAAATATCATTTTATGTTTTTGTTTTGTTTTTAAGTTATTGATGAAAATGTTGATACTTTGGGGAAACCCCCAGCAATTGACTGATTTCCCTAAGGAAAAACGCAGTATCTACAGCGGAATGACTAGGATTAATTTTACTCATTATCACTGTTAATTAATCAACCTAGAATACATGTTAATACATTCAAAATGTATATTGAAAATAAATATGCATTTGAACTAATGGAGGACGCCCTGTCTTGTCAAGTAATAAATTTCCTTAAAATGAACAAGAAATTACACAAAAGTAACTACGTGAAGGCTAAATACACTATTTTTGCTTATGCCTCCGCCCCGTTAGGCACCAGAGGCATTACGTTTTCTAGTTGTCCGCCCAGCCGTCAGTCTGTCTGTCCGTCCATACGTCCGAACATCCATCTGTCCGTCAGTTTATCCGTCCGTCCGTCCATACGAGATTCTTGTAAACATGATATCTCAAGAACCCCTTGGTAGATTTTCACCAAACTTGGGACAGAGATGCTCTACCAGAAATAAATGAACTTATTAGATTTTGGCCGAGACCCACCCATGTTCAAAGGTCAAAGGTCACCGAACTTTATAAAAAAGAGGCTATTTTCACACCGTAAACACTATAGATCTTGAGAACCCCTGAGCGAATTTTCATCAAATTTGATCTAGACCTAAATACATGCGACCCGCTACAACAAAAGGATCCTAAAGTCGCTGACGGCTGAGTCGAGAAAATGGAGTTTGAAGTCACATCATCAAAATTAGTCAAAACAATCGGATTTCCATTTTCGGCACAATTTTGTAGCTTTATGTTTTGTCTATGTGACCCGCTACAACAAAAGGATCCTAAAGTCGGGGAGGCCAATTTTCTGAAAATGGCATGACATTATTCCTTTACTCTTTTACTTTAATTTCATTCATAGCACGACTAATAAAATTACTCGGTTGCGGAGATATCGATAATTTTATTAGCGCATGTCAAGTGGCTGAGTAAATCAGAGTTTCGAGAAAAATACCTTCAAAGTTTATTCTTTTTCCGACGCTATCATGATCAAGGGGAGGCGAGACAGTTTTCACCGCTTGACAATAGAAGGCATGCTCCTAAAGCGACCTCCACGATGTTCATTCAAGCTTAGCGCCAGCAGTCTACGCACGACCAATCATTCATCAGGATGCCACGCACTGACCAATAAGATCACTCCCTTGTTGCTAGGGGAGGAGTCTAGCTACGGCGCAAAATCCAAATCTTCGGACACGTTTCTGTTACGTTGGAAGTCGGAAAGTCATGGCCCAGAATAACGCTGATTTCTTGCCTTTTCTTTCATCATTTAGCTTCGAAATTTCGGCAGATGATAGACAAAGCATTAGACTACAAAAGTATGCCAAAAACAGAAATCCGATTGTTTTGACCAATTTTGATGATGTGACTTCAAACTCGATTTTCTCAGCTCAACCATCAGCGACTTTAGGATCCTTTTGTTGCAGCGGGTCACATATATTAGTCTAGACTAGATAGATCTATATTCTAGTAGTACTAGTAGCCTATGAAAGCGTACCAATCAGATTACAGCGCACAGGCAGTAGTGTAGACATGTCATAAGACCAGGGTTGGGGGGGGGGGGGGGGGATCCTAGGATAGGCCCCTATTTGCGACCCTGCACCTCAAAACAAACAAAAGGTCGCTAAACATGAATTTTTAGTTAAGACCATATTCTGAAAGAGCAGACTTTTAGCTTTAAAATGATGTATATCTCAAATCGGACGGCCTACAATTTGACGTACTCTCAGCTGGTGATACCCTACTACAAAATCAGGGTCTTGATCCCGATGCATTTTTTTTTTCAAAATTGCTATAATTTGCAATCCAAGTATTATGATATTGATAATTTTGTTAGTCAATTCAAGGATGCTAATGCTAGTCAAGCTTCTTTCTTTTCAATACATTTCAATTCTAGAAGTGTTCAGAAGAATTTTGATAAAATTTTAAACTTCTTAGACTTGCTCAAACTTGACTTTGATGTTATTGGTTTATCTGAAACCTGGCTTAAAGATGCCGACAAACTGCCTAATATACCAGGCTACAACTCTGTGTGTTATAATAGAAGTGGGAAATTAGGTGGCGGAGTTGGTTTGTACATAAAGGACTCTTACTCCTATTTTGAGAGACCTGATCTGGTTAGTGATGATGGTATGTTTGAATCTGTTTTTATTGAGATTTGTCAATCAGTAGGAAAAAAAATATCGTGATAGACACTATGTATCAGCCCCCAGGTATAAATACGCATAACTTTGATGCTACTTTTGATTCAAAGATCTCACCGCTACTGAAAAAAAAAAACAAATTGGTTTATATTATGGGTGATTTTCATATTGATTTATTAAAATATAGCACAGATAATGATGTAACTGATTTTGTTAACACACTTTTTAGTAATTATTGTCTCCCTCTTATAACGAGGCCTACACGCATTACCAATGCCACTACTACTCTGTTGGACAATATTACCAACCAGTTCAATAGGCCTGTTCAAAGTCCGTGGACTGTTGTATTGTGATATTACTGATCATCTACCTGTCTTCCAGCTAACTGATCTAAATCAAATAAAAAAAGGACTGACCAAGTAGTGATATTTATGTGAGAACTGTAAACAAAGACAGTATTGACGCTTTCAGGAATGAACTTGGTTCACACTGTTGGGATAATTTGTATGATATGAAAATGTTAACGAAGTTTATGATTATTTTGAGTTTGTTTTGTCAGGGGTATATAATGAACACTTTCCCCTAAAGAAAAAAAAAAGAGTCGATGTGCAAGAAAGCTTAATCCCTGGATGACTGACAGTATTTTACGTTCTATAAAATCTAAAAATTTGTTGCATAAGAAATATATGCGTAACCCAAGCAACTTTAATGAGTTAAAATATAAACGCTTTAGGAATACTTTGAATGCTACAATAAGAAATGTGAAGAAATATTTTGAAAGGAAATTTGTTGTATATAGAAGTAATATTAAAGCAACTTGGAATCTCATAAATACACTCTTGAATAGAGGTGGTAAATGTGTTACTGATATGCAAATGAAATGTAATGGTGAATTAACTACTGGCTCTCACAAAATTGCAAATGCTTTTAATTCATATTCTACTCAGGGTGGTCCAGATTTTGATAAGTTGATACCACAAAATAATTCTAACTTTATGAATTATCTAGTGAACCCTTGTTTAAATACCATTAATTTTCATGCAAAATTTGAAACAGAAATATGTAGCATTGTCAACTCTTTTCGGAATAATACAGCCTCTGGAATTGATGATTTCAGTCGTAGTATAATCAAACATACAATAAAAGAAATCAGCAAACCGTTATGTCATACATTCAATTTATCTTTATCATCAGGAGTCTTTCCAGAAAATTGTTCGTGTAACCCCTGTGTTTAAAAATGGTGACAAATGTGAATTGTCAAATTACAGACCAATTTCAGTACTTCCTTGTTTTTCGAAAATTTTGGAAAGGATTGTCTACAAGCGTGCTGTTAAGTTTCTTGATCAAAATAATATTGTGGGTAGTTATAAGTACGGCTTTCGCAGCAATTATTCAACTTCCATGGCCCTAACTGACATTGCAAATAAGATTCGTGATACGTTTGAGGAAAATTCCTTTCTTATTGGTGTTTTTGTTGACTTGTCAAAGGCCTTTGACACAATTAATCATGCTATTATCTTAGCTAAATTAAAGCAATATGGTCTTAGAAGTGTAGCATACAGTTGGTTTAAAAGCTACCTCTTCAATCGATATCAATGTACAAAGTATAACAGTTGTATATCAGACTTAAAGAAAATATTATGTGGAGTTTCACAAGGGTCGTTATTAGGACCACTGTTGTTTATATCATACATAAATGATATTGTAAATGTTTCTAATTCCGATACCTCATCGTACATAACGAATATTCTGATGACACTAATAAATTATTCCGTGGTAAGGATCTTCCTTCTTTGCAAGATCAAGTGAATAGCAACCTTTCAAAATTGTGTACATGGTTTCAGGCAAATCGATTATCTGTTAACCCACGCAAATGTAACTTTATTGTTTTTAGTAATCGATACAAATCATATGACACTGATTTTGTTAAAGTGGAATTGAATAATGTTCAAATTCCCAGGGTAGAGAAAACAAAATTTTTGGGTGTTATTTTAGATTAAAAAATAACATGAAAGCCTCATATTCAAGAGACAGAGAAAAAAATATCAAAGAACGTTGGTATTATATCCACACTAAGCTACATGTTACCTACTGATGTATTACGGATGTTATACTCCACTCTTGTTTTGCCCTATTTGTCTTATTGCAACAAAGTGTGGGAAAGTACTTTTCAGTCCAGTCTAAAGAAATTGACTTCAAAGCAAAATAAAATAGTAAGAGTTATAAGGAGCGAACCCGAAATCTAAAGCAGGCCCGTTATACTCAAAACTAAAATTGCTGACTTTGAAAAATATCACCACCTATCAGCAATGTGTTTTTGTATATCAGTGTGTCAACAAACTTATGCCTGACCATTTTGTTCAAATGTTTGATATCAATCAGAATGTGCATAATTACGATACACGCTCCTCGTCATTTATTGCATTTGCCCAGACCCAATACCTTGTCTTACCAACATAATATTCGTTTTATGGGCCCCAAGAAATGGAACAATTTATCTAGAGACATAAGAAATGCACCATCTCAAAATTGTTTTAAGATAAGACTCAGTAAAAAGTTGCATTCATCCATATAAGGTAGTTTATAGTGAGGGCTGCTAAATTTCTCCTGATTTATTAAAATGCATTATATATGTACATGTATGTACAATGTTGCCTTGTTTAAGTGTTACAAGTGCATATTTTTTAGGTTCTCTTTACCTCTCCTTATTTTTTTTTCGTTCTTCTCTTTTCTTTGTCTTTTTCCTTCTTCCTATCTGTTTTCCTCCTGCATCCCTAGCTTTAGTCTCTTGTGTACCTGTATTTCGTCTTGTAAATGTATATTCATGTCTTTTTAGCTATGTTTCAATCAGATTCAACTACGTTTTCAAATGTTAAAGGTGTACTCACTTCAAGCTGTGCTTACTGAGTTGTCACCTCCAGTTTGTCATTACTGAATTGTTACTGTTGTTACACGAACTTATCTGGAAATAGATGTTCTATTGAATTGAATTGAAAAAAAAGTCAAATGGACTCTCCTAACCTATCTAAATATTGGAAAGAAAGCACAAACTCAGGAAAAGTGTTAACTGAGAAAAGAGGCTCTGAAGTACAGTGTCTACTCAACCGCTTAAGCTTTTACCAAACCGTGCTTGCTGTGCGATGAATGGGACAACAAAAAAAACAGGAAGTAAACCACCAGAGTAACAACAATGAAGGGATTATCAGATTAAACTGAAATTAAATATGCCTCAGAAACACATTGTGTCCATAATTAATACCGATTTTCAAACCAGTAGCATTATCCTTTCAAAAGTTATTAGAGTTGAAAGTGAAGGGTGTTGACAAGGTTTTTCTGAAATGAAAAAGGGATTTTAAAGACACACCAAATCACACTTTTCTACCAAAAATGTTCGAGATAAACTACTAAAATACACACTTTCCTGCCCGTTTTATGATACCAAATTTTAGCATAATGTAAACGAAGACCCGCTCTTTCAGAAAATATGAAAAAGTCAAGTTTGGCTAGGTTGACCCATTTCACTTATTTTCAGTCCTCACGCAAAATTAGTGTGTGCGACTTTATGTTCGTTTTGAGGTGCACGGTCACATATGTCCAGGTTCTTCTCCCATAATTATGTATGCATGTATGCATCATTGTACAAGTATACATGATGCTCCATCCTCAACCTTGGGCCCTGGGGGATGCATCCTCCATTTCCCCACTTATGCCCTGATTACAGAGCAGGCTTCATAACATTAACAAATAGTTCTTGGAACGTTTTACTTTTTTCAGATTGCAGCTCAAACCTAAAAAGTAAAACATTCCCAGACCGATGTAGCTGTAGCCGTACGTATCACCTTCAAAATCCTCCTTATCGTTTACAAGATATGTAATAATCTTGCTCCATCTTACCTCACAGACTTAATTTCTTTCCGCTCCTCCACTTCAACCCGTTCTCTTCGTTCTTCCTCCACTCTCCAACTATCACATGGTCCCCGCACCTGCACCCGCTATGGTGATAGGGCTTTTTCTGTTATTTCCCCGTCTCTCTGGAATAAACTTCCTCTCCATATTCGTAATGCTGATAACGTTGATAAGTTCAAGTCATCGTTGAAAACTTATCTGTTTACTCAACTTTAATTATGTTGTTTTGCTGATGCATGTTATATCATAATTTGTATATTTACATAATACTGTATTTTATTTTAACGTCATACTTCTTTTTTTTTTCCGGCTCAATGCGCTTAGAAATATCAGTATTAAGCGCTATATAAATGTTATTCATTATCATTATGTGTTAATATGAAGCTTGCCGGGGCTGTAATGTGATGCTACATGGCTTAGCCGCTAACTAACTAAGTATCTAGATCTAGATTTGTACAGTCTAGGCTAGAGTCTAGACAAAAAATAAATTCAAATTTGATGTCTGGACCTAGATCGATCTAGACTAACTTTTACATTATATCGTTTATTCTAGGCTGGCTACGTACCAGGCTACACTAGTCTACAGCCTCAGGCTATACATGCCCGATACTGACAAAAAAAATAGCTAGATCGAGGTTTCATCCGCACTCTAGCCCTATTTCTTCTAGATCGAACCAAAGTTTGTTATGTCATGTAAATTTGTAATTCTAATTTTGTTAGCCCTACTTGTAAGTTGTAGCATGCCCTTATGCAGCATGGGATCATGCATGCATTTTACGCAACCCAGTCTCATTAGGGTCTAGATAAGAAAATTTTCTTAACTGTCTCTTTTTTGTCCATTTACCTATTTTTCACATAATCTATTGTCAGCTATTTAATTTTAAGACAGTATGGTATGGAGTGGATAATTGAACACTGACACTAGACTTAGGATTCTAAGTTTTAGTTTTAGACTTCTTAGCTTTATAAACAGGCGGCAGGCCTGTTTATAAAACTAAGAAGTCCTAGGCCTATTTTAGTCCTAGATCTTATCAAAAGAGGAGCACTCTTTGAAATTATAGGTTTGTACATCGAGATTCAAATTGTTCTTTTTGCCTTTATGTGCCATGGTGGAAACCCCCTGTGTGCCACGTGGTCATTCTGAGAGAAAGAATTTTGTTTTTCCAATTTGTATGACTTCTACTAATTTCTGTTAATATAGGCATAATGGTAGGCAAAGTTAAAGAGGAATGTCAAGCTTTGTTTTGATATAAATTGTATGACGAATCTATTTTCAATTTTTCTTTTGAATAACCAGTTGCTATACTGTAAAGACATGACTATTGCACATACAACCGTAACAAAAACTTAGAATGTATGAGCAAATCTACTTGGGAACACCACTTGATAGTCAATCACCACATAGAATGGAAGCAGTATAATATGAGAGGAACAAAAGCACGAGAAACGCTTTCATTATGCCGCGGGATTAGCAGTGATTAGCGATGTATCGATCGGTTTTGGCGGCTTTGTTTGTTGATGTAGATACTGCGTTTTTGCTAGGGGAAAGTGCAAGTTAAGTGTAGATACTGAGTTTGGCAGTAACGGAAAAAGTAGCTTTCTATTTTTTTTCCAAAAAACTGAATATGTTATATGAACAAGGATTGCCCACCGACTATATCTATGCAAAAAAAGGTGAAAATCAACAAAAATGTAAGATACTGCGTTTTTCCTTGGGGGGGGGGGGGCAGTAATTCAGTGTTGTATGTTTCAGTTTTCATGTTATTACAAGTTGTATTCACAGTTTATATCTAGGCCTATCACAATATACAACTATGCATTTTGTTGATAGATTACTGGTAATGATGCAGGATGTCTTAATTGATATTTTCTATGTTATGTAATATTGATAAATACGACGTTTCTCAATAGACTACATATCATTGGAATGTTGTTAATGTCCATGTAATGTATTGTGTGTATTAAACGTATACGTTTTGAAAATATGTAGGTAAACAAATATTGTGATGATGATAATGATTGGATTTATTGAACTGATTAATTTGATTCGATATGGCTTAAAGGTAGGGGGTACCTTTTACAGACCTCACAAAATGCAGCAAAACATTAAGTATGAACCTCAGGGGACTTGTTTAGGCCACTGCTGAGAAATTGGGAAGTCAACAGTTATCTACAATTTGAATAATGCACAAAACTCAACTGCTCAGTAGTTCTGTGTGTCAGCCACACTGAAGCCTTTTTGTTGCAGTCTTCTGTATTCTTTATCTATAAACACAAATCTAAAAGTATAAGAGCTGATGTAATAATATATAGAGTGTGTTGCAATAATGTATATAGAAATGTTTGTAGGTTTTGATGAACTTTCTTCACAAAATATACATGATGGACACACAATGCAGTGCATGGGTCTGCAAAGGTAGCCTAGTAATGTACCGGAATTTACGGTGAGCCCCGAAAAAAAAAATTCAATTCAAAATCTAACGGTCAATGAAAATGTACTAAATGTTACCTTCCACTTTCAATACTTTATGGGAGTTTCTAAAATGATACTCTCTTCAACATACCACTGTATTTATAGAACTCTTCATTTAAGGCATACCAATGGGATTCCCTATCTTTAATGTTGTATGGTTAAATGATTTTGTAATGATGAGGTTGGTGACAAGGTTTGGATTTTTGTATAGTTGAACATTCTTTTTTAAGAAAGTATGTAGGCAAAAAAAACTGATTGTGATTACGATAATGACTTGATTTTTTAATTGATTGAATGAATTGATTGAGAATGTTGTTTGGCTTATGAAGGTTTTGAAGGATGTATAGATTGAGCTGGAGGTATTGGGGAAGGTTTTGGATCATTGTAGCTGATGGTGTTTATCTATTTTATGATTGCCATTCAATATGTTGACAAGATGTATGAGATTGAATCCGATCAAAGTAAGAATATTTGTTTATATATATTTTTTTTCATCTACTGATAAAAAATGAAGAACTTGTAGGATTCTGGATATTGTACCCCAAGACACGGGGAAAAAAGATACCCATATCGGTTTTAGTTGTATCCACAGTTTATATTAATCTTGAAAGGATATAATTGTCAAAGGCTGAATGCTGCAATATCGATGTTGATATATGGTATGTTAGAAAACATATATATATATATATATATATATATATATATACTTACAATTATGTTGGCAAAAAGACGCTACTCTTAAAGATGATGTTTATAAAATTGTATCTTACATTTTTTTTCGCTTAAGACATATGAACAAATATCCATGATGCGGACAATGAATGCTTAAAATAAAAAATGAAATGAAAAAAAAAAGACGCTATAGAAAAGTCATTAGCACATAGGTGCTTGATTGTGCTTTGCACTTCCATGGTACTCTAGATTGTACGTCAATATCGATGGTTATGCAATTTTTTATGTGTTTTGATATTAATTATTGACAGCGCATGTACACATTGTTTTCTATCCCTTTGCAAGTAGTTTCATTATTTGATTTTTTTTTCTTTATAATTGGAAATAAGTGTGTTGGTTATTTATTTTATTGTATTGAATTTGTTCATCATACTTTAACAGTTGTATGGATTGTAATACTGTGAATTTATCCCATACATTGTTTGTTTGCTTGTTTGTTTGTTTGTTTGTTTGTTCGATTCAAACCTAATTACGTACTATTATTTGTCCTCCACCAACGAACACATACAGACAACAGCAATGACATGAGCACACCGAAGGGAATTTACTTCAATGTTATCACAAACATATTAAAATCATAATCATCAATCATAGACAACTGCAATACAGATATTCTGTCGTTCATTTTAAGGCATAATGATGTAATTATACAGGAGTTCCATTACACATATTTTGAATGCAGAAAATGGCATTGAACAACTTGTGTAAAGACAACATTGAGATTGCTGAATAACACAGAAACCCAGTAGCCTCGCTGAATCATATGTATGTATCTTATCACCACTAGTTCTGAAGTGTCCAGATACTCCTAGTCTTACAGACGGTTCATTTGAGACGAGTCTCACATATCCAAGGTACGGATCTAGCGTAACATACGAGTGCGACGTGGGCTACACCATCAACAACAGGTTCTTGAAGTGCTCATCTGCGCTGGGCTCCGAGGCCGCCTTCTGGGAAGGGGAAACCCCTGTTTGCGAGAGTAGGTCAAACTTTGACTGTCATACCAGTCATAATGCTCCTGATCCAGTGGATTATAATTCAAGAAACGCTTTAAAACACCTGGTAACAAAGTTTCTAAAGTGACATCAATGAGATGATAACCTTTGTTAGTTTATGCTCTCGTCAGTTGTGGCTTGAATTGTTGTAATGGTTTGTTCAATAGAATGTTCATTTAGATTCATCGTTATGCGATCCCCTAAGATTTTTTTTTTCATTAGAATAACACTGAAATGATATAACTCACCGTTATAGATCAATACAATTTTAACGTCTTTCATGTTCCTTTATCTAAACCTAGTCAAGCTGAGTCACATATTCTTCTAATCAGTAAATCAACATTTTGTTGTCAAAAATATTTTGAAGTTTTTCTTCTCTCTCTCTCTCTCTCTCTCTCTCTCTCTCTCTCCATTAGTTGAAACCTGTACCAGACCGACCAGGTACGGCATGTCAGCGGTGGCTGGTTCGAGTTGCGCACTGAACGCGGAGGTGCCATACGGAGAGATATGCGAGTTCCAGTGCGATGAAGGATACACCATAAGGGGCAACAACACCATACTGTGTGGGTCGGAAGGGGAGTGGTTGCCGAGAGTTCCTGCTTGTGAAGGTTGGTATGGCAAACATACAATCCTCTCGCAACATTTCATGTAGAACACTCCACTTCTTTATGTCTATTTACTTTGTCTAGGTAAATGATAACCAAGAGGGAACAGAGATATTCCATAAAATGTGACCCTGCATCACAAAAGCAACAAAAAGGCGCCAGGTATGGATTTTTAGTTAACCTGTTCCATACGGGAACCTGGTGGCCCATGTATTAAGTCTAAGGGCTTTTCAGAATTTAGCGTGGAATAGGTTAAGAACAGATTCTAAAAAAGAAGACTCTAAGCTTTAAAATGATGTATCACTCAATTCAAATGGACTCCCCTAACCTACCTAAATACTAGAAAGAGAGTGCACACTCTGGAAAAGTGTGAACCTAGAAATGAGGCTCTGAAGTACAGGGTCTATCCTCTGTCTATTCAAGCCCTTAATCTTTCACAAAGCCGCGCTAGCTGTGCGATGAATTGGAGAAGACACAGGATGTCCACCACCCGATTAACAACAAAGGAGGGATAATCAGACTAAGCTGAATTTGAAGATGTTTTATCATTATGCTTTCAAAAGTTATTAGACTCGAAAGTGAAGAATGTACAAAGGATTTCAAGAAATGAACAGGGGCCTGTAATACATAGTCTAGTGAGATTTGGGGAAAATGTGACTGCTAGAGGCATTTTTTAGTAAAAGCTGGGAACCGGTCTATTTTGTATAATTCAAGTACGCTAAATCCAAAATTTCCGGTTCCGAAGCGGAATTTTGAGTCTAAGAGCATCTAATTTGCATAAACAAAATGGCCGCCAATGCATTGCTTTTGAGGTGTTTCGATGATCTATTTTTATACAATCTCCCTAGACGTGCAGAAATAGCAATAATTTCAGAAATTAAGGTGCAAAGACAATAGCTAGGTCATCAATTGATCATAATTTTCACTATATATGCAAATTATGAAGTGAAATATGCAAATTAGGAGTTGCCACTGATACAGCAATGCATTACCGCATATATATGCACATGTAGTACCTACGTGCTCACTTGTGTTTTTAATCATTTTAACAAGTTATCGGGCAAAGAAAAGGTGCTTGTTGTCCCCAGAGTTGAATCAGAATTTAACAATTCAAAAGAATTGAATAATACTTATGCAAATATCTATGCAAATTGCTATACAAGAGGATACATAACTGGCAGGATTTTAGATTCTACAATGCATTGTCGCAATATAATTATGGATCTGAATCATAATTCGTATCATTGTATCAAGACCAGTTCACGATTCGTTGTGTAATAAAGAGATACAAGAACCGACTTTAATATAAGTATCAAAATTAAACATGCATCTAATTAGCATAATACATTATGCAAATATTTTCCCATTTTCTCAAGATATTTTCCCCTAAAACAAAGTTTTGCTATAAAAATGTACCGTGGCGTAGCGAAAAATAGATATGCTATCGGTCAAACAAAGTGTACATGGTGTCATCTGAGTCCGAGGAAAATCAAGTACTGGAATCAACCAATTCAGGATAAAAAAAAAATGAATAACAATATTTGCAATGACGTATGCAAATTGGTATGCACGACGCTATACTACCACAGGCTTCCAGAGTCTACGACACATTGCCGCAATAATATCAAGACATAAGTTGATGATTCTTTTCTGATTAGGAGATACAAGAAAAAAACAGTTATTGGAAATACCCTAATAATCTAATTTGCATATAAATTATACCAATAGTTGGCCATTTCTATGGATATATTCCCTAAAACAAAGTCTTGCTATCAAAATGTGCCTTGGCGTACTAAAATACAGCTATTAAAGTTATCGGGCAAACAAGTTGCACGATATGATGTCGTCAGAGTCCGAAGTAAATCAAGTACTAGAATCAATCAATAAAGGAGAACTGAAAAGAAAGGAAATATGTTTGCATATTGATATTCAAGAGGCCGTAGAACAGGCAGGTTTTGAGATTCTACATCGCACTGCCGCAATATATGAATTATAATATATTTCATAACAGTTATAACATCAAGACCTGTTAATGATTCCTGGTGTGATTAAGAGATGCAAAAATTAACCGCAACTACTAAACAACACACATCTATCATCTCATTTGCATAATAAATTATGAAAATATTCACCCATTTTCTATGCATAGTTACCACCAAGACAAGGTCTTGCCATCAAAGTTATCGGGCAATCGCATCGCTATACATTACTCTATGGACTGGTGCAAGGTCACTTTATCGTTCCCTGTACTTCGTCGTTATAATTGGATAGATTGGTTTATTGATATTTTTAATCTGTTGAATTTAAATCAAGTGGCAACTTTCATAAATCTCGTCACTATTTATGCTTTTTATCTATCTCTTCACCAACTCTGCAGGCTCAAGCAAAAAAAAAAAAAAATGTAACAAAAAATCTTGGTATTTTGAACAAAGTCGGAAACAGAAACGAAGGATGAACTTTGTAATTCTAGTCATCAACACCTTTATATTTTGACTGATAAGAAACATAATCTGAGTCGAAAAGTCTATTTCTCAATCGAACTAAATTAATCTACATTCATGCAAGCTTTGCATCATCACATTGTTGCTGACATGCACACACTGCTGTGCATCGTAGGCCTGATTTGTGACAATGCATCGAAAAGTTCTGCTTTGATTTCGCATGCACATGAAATCATCTCATGGCAACGTTGCATGATTTTAGCTACATATATCAGTTGTACAGGCTGTAGACCAGATCAAAACGTTCCCATTCTTTGTCTACTGGTGAAGAAAGATCAGGTCTGGCACAATGAGCAGGATTTTCTTCTTTTTTATTTTATTTTTTTAAACACAGCAGTATTATCGTTGAACTGCTTCCGCGAGCGTTCAGTATACCTTTGTCGGTAAAATGGCGGAACATATTTTGTGCTAAACGAGCTTGTGTGATGCATCTTTTGAATTAAATATAAGTTCATTCTTGTAAAGACGACTGATAACAACCATATTCTTGGAAAACTTTGGTTTTCTTCTCGTACAAGCAGCATCCTTAACGGATCACTTGCTTTAATAAGAGTGCTAGTGTTAGTATCAGTCTGACAGAAAAAGCACAACTCCAGTATCTAGGGAAGAAGGCCTCTTAAATGTAGCTATCGGATCGATGTTATCTCTCAAGGGAGCAAAAGTAACTTGATGTTCGCAAGGTGGTGGAAAACGCAGGTCCTCCATGAAAAGATCCATATCCTAATTCTTGGGCAGAAATTCAAGTAACAACCTGGATATTCATAAGCTATACTTGATAAGCATATATAAAGAGAGGTAAAATGGCAACCATTTACGTCTCCTGAAGTGGAATCTTCTGTATGTAACATGGTTTCTAATGAGTATTCGTTATTCCTTAGTTCTTACAATCCACTAGCACTTAAATCTAAAGGCCTGTTTGCTAAGAATATCATTTCTATGATCTGAATCACACCTGGTAAGATATATCATAAGTCAGACAGACAAGGGAGCGTGGCGTCATCCACTTAAGAATAAATTGAAATGATCATAATAAATGCATGGTGGTTATCACTGACGGCGTGTTATCCAGGTATATTGAAAACAAAAACAAAAAGGAACAGGAAGGTGTAAACCCCTTATTTCGCAGATTGCACTGGCCGAGGCAATTTCAGAGTTCCAACTGACTTGGAAGTTGACTAAGTTACATTCTTATAACAGATGTAGAAGGATCAATATAGGTAGATGTGTGCCACACGTCTTTTTTACCAATTTCTTCTCCCTCACTGCTATCCTAACATCGTTATTTAAGTTTATCATGATAAGGCGTCGTCAGAGTGGCAAAAGAAAGCAACGTATCAACAGAACGAATGAAACTGTGGGATGACAGATTAAGGGAATCTGGATATGACAATCACATGCAAATCAATCCAACCGAGTCACTCCCTGCAGGTTCCAAACAGTCATGGATCACCTGGCGTAGTTTGAACAGATTAAGATCGCGCATGGGGAAGTGCAAGGCAAACATGCTGAAGTGGGGGTACACTGATAGCTCTGCAGAGTGTGAGTGTGGGCAGGGCAGCCAGACTATGCCTCATCTTCTGAGCTGCAATGCAATGTTACAACCTTGTACCGAGAGGGACCTGGCAGTGGCGAATGACGTGGCTCTTGCATGCGCTAGACATTGGGAAATGGTTGTGTGATGCCACGAGATGATGAGAGTGGCAAAAGATCGCAAAGTTTAAGATTACGAATTCTTCACGATCTTTTGTTGTCCGGTCACACTGGCAAGAGATCGAGAAGTTTGGCGAGGACAGCATTATAAAATGAAATATGCCTAGCTGTAATGGGAAGTTTCGCGGAAAGTTTGTAGTCACACGCACTTGAAAAACATCAAGATTTAAAAGATTACGATCTTAAACTTTTCGATAATTTACCAATTTGGCCGTGCCTTTTGAGATCTTGGAGATCGCGATCTTAAACTTCTTGATCTTTTGCCAGTGTGTGATCGCAGCTATTCTACAAGCCTAACTTTCAAAAGGATCCTTCTGTAGTCTTATATCATTTCATCTGACGGACTTACAACATAATTCTGTGTATTCATTGGGGCATCAGTAATGTTTGTTGTGACATTAAAGGTATTTTTCGTCGACTTGCAACAAATAATAGGGAAAATAGAATGAAAACACCTATCTCATTTCAAACTATAGACGAATGTTTTCTATATATAATCATACGCAACAATTCATATATTATTATTATTATTATTATATAGGAAACAATGTAATGATGAAAAAAGTTGTCGCATGAAGCCGTCTGGTGGGAAGCTTTCGACCTTGGCCTTCTTCAGCTTTATTATTATTATTATTATTATTATTAATATTGTTACTATATATAGGCCTATATATATGTATATATATATATATATATATACTATATATATATATATATATATATATATATATCCGATAACCAAGCTGTGGTAACAGGTTAACTGGGGAATAGAATTTCCGTGCTAATGCTTCAGATTTGCATATTGGAACAATACAACAATGGATGTTGCATAAGAACAAAATGGCATTGATCGATGACATCCCCCCCCCCCCGTAAAAAGTTGATCGGCGTAGAGAGAGTTTTCATCAATTCGTTTTGCGATTATCGATGTTCTAAAAATACTTTTCATGGAATTAACAATTTTATGGCAATTATGCAGCTATTTTGTATGTTTTATGCAAATTAGATGTTAAAGTTCATTAGCTTGAAAAAGATCCGCTTTTTGTTTTGTTTTTGCCCTAGCGCAATCGATTTTGGTTGAAAATTGGGTTCCTAACTTGAATTCTTAAAAAAAAAAATCCAAAAGGACCTTTTAAGAGAATTTGAAAAAATAAAATTCTATCAGGGTATAGAGTTCATTAAATGAACTCATGAAGCCTACATAATTTGCATACCAATTACAATATTTACATTTATTTTGAAACCACTGAGAAGGGATTCTGATTTTATCTAACCCTTAAAACCTTTAAGTCTATATATCTAGTGTTTTAACTTTCCTCTCAAGAAAAGAAAAATCTTCCAGTGTAAATTTATATTTATCTGCATATTTCAGTACTAATTTGCATAATTATGAAAGAAATATACTATTTACCATCGGAGAAACGTTTATCCCTCAAATTGCTAATTCCATTCTTTGTATATAGATTTCAAACCACTTTTTTCTACTCGTTTCATGCCGTCAATCCCTCGTTTGAGGCGAGTCCTCAACTGAGGTTACCCAAAGTGGGGTGCGTATATTTGTCGTTTGGGAGTTGGGAGTCGAAGTACTTGTCCATTGCAAATACACTTTCTGCTCAGGCGTGACAAACCTGGAGGCCAAGCTAGGGTTTGATGACTCCAGCAGCTGTCGTATTACGTAAGAGCATGATAAGGATATCTGCCTGTGGCAGACCATTCAAAGTGAACTCAATTTTCTCTATCCTTTCGAAAGTTTTCAATTTTATATTCTATTGAGAAATTCTATGGTCATCCATTTTACATTTCGAACGAAAAAAATTGACCCGTAAATAACGAAAATACAGGAATAAGAAGGAGAGCATTGCCAGTTTGCCGGTGCTATTTGGCAGTGAGTTACAACGGGGAGGTGAGACTACTCCCTGGTTACAATCAGCCTGCTGACTGGATCGTTGAGAAAGCAGCTGTCGTATTACGTAAGAGCATGATAAGGATATCTGCCTGTGGCAGACCATTTAAAGTGAACTCAATTTTCTCTATCCTTTCGAAAGTTTTCAATTTTATATTCTATTGAGAAATTCTATGGTCATCCATTTTACATTTCGAACGAAAAAAAATCGACCCGTAAATAACGAAAATACAGGCTCGGAATAAGAAGGAGAGCATTGCCAGTTTGCCGGTGCTGACAATGTGCTATTTGGCAGTGAGTTACAACGGGGAGGTGAGACTACCTCCCTGGTTACAATCAGCCTGCTGACTGGATCATTGAGAAAGAGAGAGAGAGGGAGAGAGAGAGAGGGAGAGGGAGAGCGAGGGGGAGAGAGGGAGGGAGAGGGGGGAGAGATGGGGGAGGGAGAAGGGGAGAGCAAAATGGAATGACAATAGTTCCGGTCACTACAGTACAGGCATGCTCTGTCTGCATGCGCTGAATGTCTACACTCACACACACACACACGTACACACACACACGCGGAGCTACATGGCCCATGCCAAAACCAAAACAATCTCCTCCTCTCGTGGTGCCCCCCCCCCCCCCTCCTGTGGCGCTGTGGCGATGACTGATGCTTAGATTAGGCCAGGGTCAAGAAACAGGTGTTTTATATATGCACTGGCATTATTTACTGGGGTGTAGCCTCTTCAAACGAGAGATTTGCGTCATGATAAAAATAAAAAAATAAAGAATCCATAAAATGCGTGTCTGAAACTCACAATTTCTGTGGCTTGGCAGCCATTTTATTTATGCAAATTAGATGGTCAAGATTGGTGAATTTCGCTTGGAAACCCGAGTTTTCCTTACCCTCAAAACCTTAAAGTCTACATTATTTTAGTGTTTAACTTGCCTCTCAAGAAAGACATTGTAACAATTACTCTTCCAGTGTTAATGTATATTAATCTGCATATTTCAGTGTTAATTTGCATAATTATGAATAGAATATACTATTTACCATCAGAGAAACGTTTATCCCTCAAAATGCTACTTCTATTCTATGTACAAAATATCAAATCACTTCTTTCCCAGTTCGGTTGCAAAGTATTTCTAGAAAATCCGTGTCCGAAACTGACAATTTCTGTGGCTGGGCAGCCATTTTGTTTTGCAAATTAGATGGTCAAGATCGGCGAATTTCGCTTGGGAACCGAATTTTTCGGATTCAGCATACTCATATTAGGTAAAAGACACCGGTTCCCAATTTCTACTCAAAAATGCCTCTAACACCATTTGTGACCCTGCACCTCAAAACAAACAAAAAGTCGCCAGACATGAATTTTTACTTAAGACCATATTCTGAAGGAGCAGACTTTAAGCTTTAAAATGATGTATAACTCAAATCAAATGGACTCTCCTAACCTATCTAGATATTGGAAAGAAAGCACAAACTCAGGAAAAGTGTGAACTGAGAAAAGAGGCTCTGAAGTACAGTGTCTGTTCAAGCGCTTAATCTTTACCAAACCGTGCTGGCTGTGCGATGAATGGGACAAAAAGCAGGAAGTAAACCACCATAGTAACAACAATGAAGGGATTATCAGATTAAACTGAAATTCGGCATGCCTCATTAACACATTCTGTCCATAATCAATGCCAATTTTCAAAGCAGTAGCACTATCCTTTCAAAAGTTATTACAGTAGAAAGTGAAGAGTGTGGACAAGGTTTTTCAGAAATGAAAAAGGGATTCTAAAGACACACCTAATCACACTATTTTACCAAAAATGTTCGAGATAAACTGCTAAAAAAACACACTTTCTTGCCCGTTTTATGATACCAAATTTTAGCATAATGTAAAAGAAGACCCGCTCTTTCAGAAAATATGAAAAAGTCAAGTTCGGCTAGGTTGACCCATTTCACTTATTTTCAGTCCTCACGCAAAATCAGTGTGTGCGACTTTATGTTCGTTTTGAGGTGCACGGTCACATTTAAAAGAGCTCTTTTTCAGAAATCCCACTAGACTAATACCTGAACATTCTTTATCACTAATCTATATAGATTTCCCCCGAAAGGGGTTGTAAAAAAAAATACTGAAAACACACTTACCCATTCGTGTTATGATCCCAAAGTAAAGAATAATGTAGAAGAAAGATAGCTCTTTCAGAAAATATGAAAAACTCAAGATTGACATAGCTGACTCACTTCAATTGTTTTGAGTCCTCACGTAAAATCAAGGGGTGCGACTTTTTTGTTCGTTTTGTGGTGCACGGTCACAAATCATGGTGTGAAGATAACGAAGCGTGGACACAAAGACGCGTGTTCTTATTTTCTGTTATACCTGAAAGGTCCTAATTACCTTTTGGAGCAGTGATTAAAAACACAAATCAAAATATCATATTTGAGGCATATTTATGTGTAGGTCTGTTGTATGAAAAAAGCATCCTACATAATATTTTTTTGTTGCAATAAAGCCTACAATATATAAGGAGGCAACAGTATAAGCAAGGAGGTACTAGGCAAAGCTTTAGTACCTCCTTGGTATAAGTCTCAATAAACCACAACTGTAGACGGATTTAGTCTGAAAACATCTATTATTATTATCAGCTATTGTTCACATCTTGTGTATTCAGCAATACTAAACATTGATTACACGGATTCAAAATTTTACTGTGGTTGTTTCTATCCCTAATTCACATTCTTGAATTATTTTAGAGCACTAATGCTGAGTTTTTGTTTCTTCTGCAAATGGTAAATTATGCTTTAAATGGTCTGTGTCTGTCGAAACGTTGTCACTATTTGGGTAAACAATGCTTCCTGGTCGGGGTTGAACACGGAAATATTATGCCACGAGCAGAGATATAATCTGCCACAGGGTCAAGGGCTTTCTAAGATTTGATGCATTCAAAGATTTTAATCGTACATTCTCATGTTGTAATTTCTAGCCTCTTTGCATAACGAGCCATTCTGATTCAATGCAGTATTTCTCATTGAATATTTGTTCATTTTTTTCTTTAAATCTACAGATATCTTGACATTGTAATAAATCAGAAAGGATTGCTGGAGCATTGTATTCGTCAAAGTGAGAGACATTGAAGCTAATATCAGTGCGGATAAAAATTAAATGTCAATGACACCTTCTGATGGGCTCTATCTTTCATTTAGATATCATCTGTGAGGGCAGTGCTCTACCAAGCCCCATAAATGGCGGGAAAAACGGTTGTCCACTCTCCTCGGAAAGGTACGGCACTGAGTGCACCCTGTACTGTGATGTCGGATACCAGCCTTTGCAGTCGGTAACAAGGACATGTCTGGCCGATGAAAATGACAAGGGATACTGGAGCGACAACGGGACAATTACATGCTCAAGTAAGAGACAAATCCCAATAACACAGATTTAAATGTACACCCCAAGGATCCCAATAACACAGATTTAAATGTACAAACCCAGACGCTGGCCATGGCCTTGTGTACCATCCGTAACGATGTTGATTTTGTTTCATATGTGTTCATATTCGTTTCCTTGTTTTGTGTGTGTTTCATATTTCTCTTTACGCATTTCGGTTTCCTTTCTTCTTCTAGGTCTGCATACTCCCACGTAGCTACTGAGTTAGGTCCAGGCGGGAAGTCAGCTATTAACTCCAGAATGTTTTATCATAACCATGACTAACACAACAATTTCGTTTTCAATCCCTTGAATAGTGATGAATTTTATGACACAGTAAGGCACTCTGAATCTGATCATGCAAATACTATTTCCAGTTCGTAGGAAGATTACATATCCAATAAATACAATACCTCAGCACAAGAGTTTGAATATAATGTTGACTCAAATGATCCAGTTCAGAGTTCATCATGTGTTTATTTGACTGAAAATCAATATAAAAATCGTATTATGAATACAGTCGATGAAACATTTTTGTTAGCTACTTTAACATAAGCAATATCAACAGAAACTTTGACAAGTTGCATTTACTCCTAGAAATCTCAGATCAAAAATATTGCTTCATCATAGGGCTAACAGAAACATGGTTGAACTAGAATATCAGTCATTTATTTTCTTTACCCGGATTTGAATTTGTATTTAGAAATAGAAACAACAAATTCGGTGGTGGAGTTGGTTTGTACATCTCGAAAAATTTTAAATATATAATACATGAGGAGATTAGTGTTACGAGCGATAAACTCGAATCCCTTTTCATTGAATTGATAAATCCACATGGAAAAAAAAAAACATTGTGGTTGGCGTAATTTACAAACCCCCTCAATCGAATTCGAATGATTTTCTGACATTTTTGCAGGATTTACTACAAAATCCCGTCATACTTAACAAAGATACATTTTTAATGGGGGATTTTAATATTGATCTCATGAAATGTAACTCCCAAAACAACCCACAAGAATTTATAGAAACATTTATGTCTGCTTCGTTTTTACCATTAATTTCCAAGCCTACTCGTGTCGCCAGTCAATCGGCTATTTATTTATTTATTTATTTATTGAAACATATTTATACAGGATAAAAACGATCAGCTAAAAGCTGTTTTACATCGAAGTCCTGTGTAAAAACAATGCATTTTCCTGCACAGGGGATACATGTATATACTATAAAAGAGAGACCATCAAAAAGCGAAAAAAAAATCATTTTCAACAGATTTAGAACAAAAAGGACTGCCGGACTGGGATACAAATGCACAATTCGTTAAGAAAAATATGAAAAATGCTAAGTTTTGGAGTATATTCTGCCCACTATTCACACCAAACAGAATCAATACACACAAGACTGAAACACGCAGTTTTCAGCAACCCCATTTATACAACACCAGACACTCGGTCAAGCCTACAGTTCACACACGGCACACTCACACACGCGCACACACACACGCGCACACACACACATACTCACACACACACAATTACACACGCACACCATCAACAGACACACCACACACAAAACTCACTCGAGCACACACTCGCACCACATGCAGTGATACAACACAAGATGACATATCACAGGCAAATACTCACACAAACAATGCACACATACAATACACATTCTAGAAACACAACGTAATATACAGTACATTAATACGACACTGGCGATGGCATTATACATGTACATAAACGTGTCAATAAAAAAAAAATGCGATACAACAACCTCCATTTCTATGTATAGGCCTACTGAAATACAGAGATGAAAATGTGTGGTAGGTGACTGGTAAAAAGTGACAGCCCGGCAGTTCAAAATAACCATTATAACAATTAATCGATCAATCATTGAAAATATAAAATCATACTTAATGAAATATCCGAGGAATCCCCGTGCAGGAAAAGCTCACAAAATTCAAATAAAGGAAAAAAAAGTTTACAATCAGCATTGGATATACAAATACACGACATTAGGCAAAATAAAAATGTAGTGACGGCTGTATACATAGATTTCAAGGCATTGAATAACTAAGAACTGCTATTTCACAATATATGTCTTAAAAAAGGTACGTTTGTAAAACCTTTTAAAAGTCAAAAGAGTTGGTGCATTTTGCAATTCAGTGGGAAGAGAATTCCAGGCAATGGAGCCCGAGTATCTGAAAGATTGTTTAAACATTTCATTGTTTGGCTTCGGTAATACTACATTTAACGAATTTGCATTTCTTGTGTTTAGGCCATGTCTATCAAAATACATTTCTACTTCATTGCAAAGCCTGACTGGTGCTGTACCGTGAATGCATTGATACATGAGCATACAAAGAAAATAGTCACGTCGGGTTTCTAGCCTCTGCCATTTCAATTGGTTAAACAATTCAGTCACGCTTATATCACCATATCCAAATTGTTTGGAAACTACACGGGCAGCTCTTTTTTGAATGCGTCGTATAGATTCGCGATTTTTTGCGTAGCAGTTTCCCCACACAGAACAAGCATAGTCAAAACATGGTTGAATGGTAGACTTGTATAGGATGTTAAGTAACCGAGTGTCAAGGGTGCTACTAAGTCGTCGTAAAGAAAACACTTTATATGCTAAGCTTTTACACAGCTGTTTTACATGATTATCCCAAGTCAAATGACTGTCTATGTTAACACCCAAATATTTTACACAATCGACTTGTTTAAGTCTGATTCCATTAAGATTCACATTCAAATCCTTCAAATTAGGTTTAAAACGTGAGGATACAACCATTACATTTGTTTTATCAGCATTAATTTTCAATTTGTTATTTCTATACCAGCTATATATTTCATCAATGCAGGCTTGAAGCTTTATTTCAACATCATTCACATTTTGCCCATAGCTGTAGATTGCAACGTCATCAGCGTATATATTACAGATACCTGAATTAACACTCTGAGTGATATCATTGATAAAGAGCAAAAAGAGTATGGGTCCAAGAACTCCACCTTGAGGGATTCCTATTGTTACTTTGTTTGGCTTTGACAGCTTTCCATTCAAACATACTGCTTGTTTCCTTCCTTTCAGGTAACTCTCAAACCAGCATAATTCAGTGCCATAAACTCCATGATATTGCAATTTCAAAAGTAATAATTCATGTGAAATTGCATCAAAACATTTGGATATATCTAGGAAACACACTGCCACTACTTCACGGGCATTTAGAGCTTCAAGCCAGTCATCAATTACTCTGTGCAAGCACGTAACAGTTGAATGATATTGTAAGAATGCTGACTGTTCAACAGTAATCAATTCATGATGAAGTAAATAAGAAATGAACTGCTTTTGGACAAATTTTTCAAGAATTTTTGCAACGTGAGAGACAACCGAAATCGGTCTGTAATTTGACAAAACTTCTTTATCTCCATTCCCTTTGTAGATAGGGGTGACACGGGAGAATTTCCAATCTTCAAATACAAGTCCAGTCTTTAACGAACCATTGAAAATACCAGTCAAAGTTTTAGATATATATAATGCGGCAATATTCAAAAGTTTACTATCTATATCTAAAATATCTAAATTACTGTCTTTGGGCAGTTCACGTAAAATCTTTAGTACATCATCCTCTTGTATATCAGAGAATCTAAATTCGTAAAGACATTTCGGATTTTTCCAACATAATAATGCATTATCAAAAGAATTGAAAATTTTCTGCCCAACATTTACAAAAAAATCATTCAATTTATCAGGACTTATTTCATTATGAACACTATTAAAATACTTCGAATTACCCGTGGCTCTATGTAATTCCTTCCAAAGTTTCTTAGGGTTGTTTTTATACGTTTCAGAAACTGATGCTAAATACACTTTCTTTGATTTACGAATTGCATCAGTAACAATGTTTCTTTGTGTCCGATATTCATTCAAAGAAGTAGCACATGTAGCCTTGCGTTTAAGGTAATCTCTCTTATACATCATACCTATAATTTCTGATGTTATCCATGGATTATATCTATTCTTTATTCGAATATGTTTAATTGGTGCATGTTTATCACATATTTTCAGAAATGCATTTATCCAATTTTGCCAAATATCATCACAAATAATTTGAGATGAGAAACCTTGATGATTTGTCAAAACATCACAGTTACATATATCATTGACAAAATCATCACAGTTAAATTCACTGTAATCTCTGAAACGGGCCTATTTATTGCCTGAGTTTCTAGCAGAACACTTAACACACGTGAAAATCATGTAATGATCACTTAACGAGATCTGTGCAACATCAGTTATAATATGGCTCTCGGGTATTGTAGTAAGTATAAGGTCAATACACGTAGAAGAGGAGGCGGTAACGCGTGTTGGCTTGTGGACAAGCTGATGTAAAGAGAAAAAACATTCTAATGCATGAATTGGTGAGTTATTTCCACCACTATAATCAACATTAAAATCACCCAGAATAATAAATTCCTTGTTATCCATTAATAATTTCTCAAACATACTGGTACATATCTCAAAAAACTCATTTCCAGCATTAGGGGGACGGTATATACAACTTACCAATAAATTCATTTTCTTACATTTACTATCTTTTTTGTCATTGAGTCACCAATGATTAGAAGAGAGGCTCCTTCTGAAGTCACAGATTGGGGTGTGATTAGCGAGGCATGTTGTACTTTGTGTTTGTCACGGTAAGCTCTCAGTTGTTCGTCAGCACTAGGATATTGGGCAGATGTTTGATGTTCCCCGTTGAAGTAGTAAGGCCATTGATTCTCTCGGTTACATGCCGGTCACTTTCATTGTTTTGTGGAGTTAGTGCATTGACGAGCACCCGAAGATCATTCACTTCTTTCGAGAGGTGTTTGACTTGGAGTGATAAATTCTGGAGACACATTGAAGAATCCACGGGGCTATGGTCATTGTCATGGGCGTTGGGACTGTCAGACATGACAATAGGGCTAGCAGGTGTGGCAGTATTGCTGATCCGATTTGGGGAGGTTGACGGGTCGCCCTGAATGGGTGTATCTAATAGCGTATTGTCGAAAAGAATTCCATTGGAAGTGACCCTGCTGAAATGGTGGCGGCCATTTTGGATGGCAATACTGCTGTAATGTCTAGCTATTTCCACGTTTAGATTTGCATATATCATTTTCAGTTCTCCAGTTAGATACTCTATCTGCTCCTCTTCCAGAGCTGCATCCCCAATGTCATGTTTCAGGAGATAATGTAACACAGTGTATATGCTATCATTGGTAATATGTTTCGGGAGCTTGCAACGGAAGTGTTCAGTTCCGGGTTTTCCATAGAAAGTGTTAGTTTTCAAAGAATGTTTGCGTTTTGATTTCGCCATGGTATTTCACAGTGGGATAATATCAAAGATGATATCAAAGACAGCATTTTTTGTAACTTTCTTCCACTTCCTGAGTCTGGTATCGTCCTCTCAGACATCACTGACCATTATCGTATATTTGCCCAGGTTCCAATTAAACTGACTAAACAAAATAAATATTATAAGCGACGTAAGATTACTGCAGATAATCTTACAAGTCTCCAAAACAGCCTAAAAGAAATCGACTTGTCTTTTGTATATAACACTTCCGATGTCAACTTGTCTTATGACTACTTTATATCTACTATTACCTCCGAAATCGATAACCATATTCCCCAGCGTAACATAAAAGATAGATATAAGCAAATTCCAAGACTACCATGGATAACCCAGTCTATATTACGATCTATAAATAGGAAAAATAGTTTATTTTATTAATACAGATGTGACCCTACTGAAAAAAACAAGAAAAAATGTGTTTCATACAAAAAACACTCGCCAAATTATTACGTACGCAGAAGAAATTTTTTTTACGTAAATCAGATAAGTAAATATACAAATGGTATTAAAAACACGTGGAAAATATTTAAAAAATTATGAATACACCCAACAATTCTGAAGTTCGATGCGGCAATGCCTCCAGCAACACTCGCGCCGGCATGGCTGAAATTTTCAATGGCTTCTTCTCTTCACTTGGACAAAATCTTTCTCAAAATATTGATTTTTTAGATACACCTAACTCCACATGCCGTCAATCCCTCGTTTGAGGCGAGTCCCCAACTGGGGGACCCCAAAGTGGGGTTCTATATTTGTGACCCGCTACAACAAAATGGTCCTAAAGTCGCGCACGGTCGAAGCCGTGAAAATCGAGTTTGAAGTTAGAGCATCAAAATTGGTCAAAACTTACGATTTTCTGAATTTGACATATTATTAGAGTCTGACATGTCTTCTATCATCTGTCGAAATTTTGAAGAAAAATGATGAAAGGAAAGACCAAAAAATAGCGTTTTTCTGGGCCATGTTTTTTTGGCGTTTCAACGAAGCAGAAACTGGTTCGAACATTTGGATTGAGCGCCACACATAGGCTCCGCCCCTAACAACAACCAGAGTGATCTCATTGGTCAGTTTGCTGCTTGCCGCTAACCGAAGTGTGAAGCTCGCACACTGCCCAGTCGACTGGTGCGTGCGGGCGGGTTGCGCTATGCCTAGCCGCTTCTCCTGACATCCTGGTCACTGATTGGTCGGTGAGGAGACCGCCGACGCTGTGTTTGAATGAGCATTTCGGGGGTTGCTAGGGCTTAACTTCTATTGTCCGGAGGTGAATACTGACTTGCGTGTCTCTTGATTGTGATTGCGTCGCAAGGAGAAGTTTTAGGGCGCTTTTCTCGAAACAGTGATTTCCCAGACGTCTTGACATGCTTTCTTTTAAACATCGATATCTCCGCAGCGGATTATTTTTATAAGACGTGTTATATATCAATTGAAAGCAGAAAGATTAGGGAATTGTGTCATGCAATTTTCAAATAATCGACCTCGCCCGACTTGAGGATCATTTTGTTGTAGCGGGTCACATTTTTCGTTTGGGAGTTGGGAGTCGAAGTATTTGTCCATTGCAAATAAACTTTCTGCTCGGCGTGACAAACCTGGAGGCCAAGCCAGGGTTTGATGACTCCAGCAGCTGTCGTATTACGTAAGAGCATGATAAGGATATCTGCCTGTGGCAGACCATTCAAAGTGAACTCAATTTTCTCTATCCTTTCGAAAGTTTTCAATTTTATATTCTATTGAGAAATTCTATGTTCATCCATTTTACATTTCGAACGAAAAAAATTGACCCGTAAATAACGAAAATACAGGAATAAGAAGGAGAGCATTGCCAGTTTGCCGGTGCTGACAATGTGCTATTTGGCAGTGAGTTACAACGGGGAGGTGAGACTACCTCCCTGGTTACAATCAGCCTGCTGACTGGATCATTGAGAAAGAGAGAGAGAGAGAGAGGGAGAGAGAGAGAGAGAGAGAGAGGGGGGGGGGGGGAGAGAGACAGAGGGGGGGGGGAGAGATGGGGGAGAGACAAAATGGAATGACAATAGTTCCGATCACTGCAGTACAGGCATGCCCTGTCTGCATAACGCTGAATGTCTACACTCACACACACACACGTACACACACACACGCACCATGGAGCTACATAGCCCATGCCAAAACCAAAACAATCTCCTCCTCTCGCGGTGCCTCCCCCCCCCCCCCCCCCCCCCCTATGGCGCTGTGGCGATGACTGATGCTTAGATTAGGCCAGGGTCAAGAAACAGGTGTTTTATATCTTTGATTTTAAGTCATTGATTGCCAAGATATACACTGGCATTATTTACGGGGTGTAGCCTCTTCAAACGAGAGATTTGCGTCATGAAAACTATATTTTTTGACCCTACATATAAAGAAGAAATAACAAAGATCGTTGCCAATTTGAAAGAAGGAAAAAGTCCTAGCCACGACGGAATCGACAACCATTTGATAAAAAACATAATTCCCCAAATAGTGGATCCCTTAGTACACACTATCAACTCATCGCTTACAACTGGCCATGTGCCAAATAGCATGAACATTGCGAAAGTAATTCCTATTTACAAGAAAGGGGAGAAGAATGATGTCAATAATTATAGACTCATATCTTTATTATTTTCTATTTCTAAGATTCTTGAAAAAATAGTTTATATCCGGACCGTACGTTTTCTTAAAACCTGCGACATATTTTCAAACTTTCAATTTGGATTAAGGGAAAATCACAGCACAACACACGCATTATCGCCCTCATCGACAAAGTCACACACGCACTCGACACATTTTCACATACAATAGGTGTCTTCTTGGACTTCTCCAAGGCCTTTGACACGATTAACCATGGGATACTTCTCGCCAAATTATCCCATTATGGCATACGTGGAAAGGCCTTGGAGAGGTTCACGAGTTACCTATCAAATAGATCCCAATTTGTACATCCCAACGCTTTGACTCTCAAGATAAAACGATTACATGTAGTGTTCCACAAGGGGGCTTACTAGGCCCATTTTTGTTCTACGTTTATATCAATATTTTTTCATAGATCATCGGAGAAACTATCATTCATATTATTCGCGGATGACTCTAATCATTTCTTTTCCCACCTTGACCCAAATATCTTAGCAAGAACAGTAAATGAAGAACTGAAAAAGGTTATACAATGGATATACGCAAATAAATTGTCATTAAATATTCAAAAAACAAAATTTATGCTTTTTAGTAACTCTTTAGATAGCCTCCCAGGCAATAATTATAACATTTGATACTACTCCTCTAGAAGAAGTTTCTACCTTTAAATTTCTTGGTGTTTGCGTTGATGAAAAGCTTTCATGGAGGAATCATATTGATAACATATGTAAAATTATTTCACGTAAATTTAGCGTAATGAACAGATTAAAATATTATCTTCCTTCATCTGCATTATTAACTCTTTATTCTAGATTGATACTACCTTATCTAAACTAAGGGATCCTAGCTAAGGGTAATACATATCAGATATTACTTGATAAACTTTTTTTATTGCAAAAGAAAGCGCTCAGAATTGTTTTTACAGATACAGATCCTTTGTTTTTTGACTATAGAATACTAAAAATAAAAGATTTGTATGTGTTTCAACTTGGCCAGTTTATGTTTGATTATAACAGCAACTTTTTGCCCAAAATATTTCACGACTCATTTCATCGGAACAGTCATGCACATAACTATCCTACGCGACGATCAGACGAATTCCATCTCCCATTAATGAGAACCGCACATGCCCAAAATACATTTCTTTATACCGGACCCAGACTTTGGAATAATCTAGATAATAGCTTAAAGGATTCCCCCAAATTACTCACATTCAAATACAAATTCAGAAAACACTTGCTATCTATTTATAATTCTAGATAATTTAAATTGCTTTAATTCATGCTTGGGGTTTCACCTGTCCTGATGTTGCAGCACTTGGCGTGTTCTCTATGCAGACCTCTCTTCTCTCTTCTTTCTTCTTTCCTCTTCCTTTCCTGTCTTTTGGTCTTCGTAGACTTGTATTGTTATCGTCTTCTCTCTTCTCGGTACTGTATTGCGTCTTATGTGTTTGTGGGTAACTGAATGTCTGTACGAGTGTGTCGTCCTTGTCATATTTTCCCGGTACACGCAGCTCAATGAACACTGTCTGGGCATTAGCATTGGTACTCTATTCTTTTTTATTATTATTGCCGAAGCCAGCGTATCTCAAAATAACTATATTTTAACAAATGATTTAAATAATTTATATTTGATACAGTAGCTGTAAAAAAAAATAAAAAAAAAACAATCTTGCTTAATATATTGTTTACTCATCATTTATCTAGCGATCCACGTCCCACAAGATCTGCTTTTTAGTGGATCGCTATTTTCCATAATTGAAGTTATTTTCCGAACGCTCACGAAGTATACATGCATTGTTCCTCGCAATTATTGTACATATGTTGAATATGATTTATTTCGTATACGAATTGAATCTTTTGTAAACGTTTGGACAATATCATTTCATGACATGTATACTTTGTATTATGTTTTGATTTTCGTTGATTGGAAATAAACTGTGATTGAATTGAATTGAAATTGAAATGATTTTGGATAAAATCTCCAAAATGAATCGTTGATATTTCCTTTTATCAGTAAGAGCTTCTTTTTTTTAAATGCAGTAAGAGCATGTTTTTATTTGTTGGCTGATATTTTCATTTTACACCTCCCTAGTTGTTAGGTGTGATCCACTTCCCGAGCCAAAGAACGGTTTCGTTGCGCCATGTAACCAAGAGGGAAATAGCGTCAATGTCACAGCCCTGCAGGAGTACAACAGTCGTTGTCAGACGGCTTGCAACAATGGCTTCACGCCTCGCAACAGCGCCACCAGGAGGTGCCAGGAAGATGGGAACTGGGACGGGATTGATCAGATTTGTGAAGGTTTGTTAGGACTTCAAACGATGACTGATTTTTGTTTTCAAGGTTAAGCGTTTGTTGTTGTTGTTGTTGTTGCTGTTGTTGTTGTTGTGAATTTTTGTTGGGTCCTAATTTCTTTTCATTTTAATTCAATCTTTTTTCTGCAAGACAACTTGGAACACTAGTCGTCGTATAATTAAAGGCCTACAGATTGTAGAAAAATCAACACAAAGGACAATCATGGCCAGTCTAGTTTGAGTTTTGATGAAACGTCACGGTAGTCAGTTACATGTATGTGTGTGTTTGTCGTTTGTCGGTGAGTAAACATAATGATTAGGCAGCAAGTACACCGTATACCATCTTATGATCTTCAGTTATTTTGAAGGCCTGGTCTTAATCATGTTAATCCATCTCTATTTAGCTTAACTTTTTTTTTTCTTTTTTTTATACAACTTGTACCGCACTGCCCTACTTTGGCAAAAAGGAAGCAGGTGATATTGAGAACAAATGCTATACAAATGAATACAATGTGTTTTGGGGTAGGCCCTTCGGCATGGAAATAAGTGATGATAAATAATGTCGGTATTCGTGCAAGTCATTTTGGTGATGCATTTTGGCAATTCGAAGAATTTTGATATTCCCATAGAAACTCATTATTATGTAACTTGCTTCCTTTTGCCAACGTATTGCACATTTGTAGCAAACATATAAAATCTGGCAAAAGGAAGCATTAGGCAATCGTATCATGAGTATGTTACTTGCTTCGTTTTTACAAAGTATTATAGATATGTAGCAAACAAAAATAAAAATGACAAAAGGAAGCAAGGGACAATCATATCAAAAGGATGTTACTTGCTTCCTTTTGCCACCCGAATATCTCAGAATTGGGCCAAACTTGCAACGTTTGGATTCTCAGTTAAATAGAGCATGCCTCAAATATGTCAGATCAATAAAAAAGTCAATTATATTAACAAAAATGTCACTTGCTTCCTTTTGCCAAAGGAGGGCAGCGCTGTAGAGCTAATCAAATGCAGTCTTATTAAATTTAAGCAAACCTTAGGTTGTGCGTGACATGGTCGTTTAGCACATACATTTTGAAAACCCACAATTTTTCGCTAGTTCCATTTTACCAATAAGCAGAAAATGATTGCCTGAGACAAATATCTTGAAAGTCATGACTATGCATGTAATCCATAAAAATAGTTATTTAAAACACTTCCATCTGTCAGCAACAACGTGTTTGTAAAAGCCTAGACAACTACTTATCAAAACATTTGGAAGAAGTTTCAAGTTTCTTTATTTCACCAAAGCAAAGAAGATGATATTATAAAAACAAACAAACATATGTGACCGTGCACCTCAAAACGAACATAAAGTCGCACACACTGATTTTGCGTAAGGACTGAAAATAAGCGAAATGGGTCAACCTAGCCGAACTTGACTTTTTCATATTTTCTGAAAGAGCGGGTCTTCTTTTACATCATGATAAAATCTGGTATCATAAAACGGGCAGGAAAGTGTGTTTTTTAGCAGTTTATCTCGAACATTTGTGGTAGAATAGTGTGATTAGGTGCGTTTTTAGAATCCCTTTTTCATTTCTGAAAAACCTTGTCCACACTCTTCACGTTCAACTCTAATAACTTTCGAAAGGATATTGCTATTGCATTGAAATTTGGCTTTAATTGTGGACAGAATGTGTTAATGAGACATGCTTAATTTCAGTTTAATCTGATAATCCCTTCATTGTTGTTACTCCGGTGGTTTACTTCCTGTTTTTTGTCCCATTCATCGCACAGCCAGCACGGTTTGGTAAAGATTAAGCGCTTGAATAGACACTGTACTTCAGAGCCTCTTTTCTCAGTTCACACTTTTCCTTTTCTTTCCAATATTTAGATAGGTTAGGAGAGTCCATTTGATTTGAGTTATACATCATTTTAAAGCTTAAAGTCTGCTCTTTCAGAATATGGTCTTAACTAAAAATTCATGTTTGGCGACTTTTGTTTGTTTTGAGGTGCAGGGTCACATATACAGCAACATTAGAATACAATTACAAATATATCAGTTAAACAGTGTAAAAGGAATTGCTTTGGTAGGCAGCAGCCAGAAAGGAAATGTCCCTTATTTTCGGCTGACCTGAAAACATTCGTTAAATTTCTGTTACCAATGTGTTCGAAGCAAATAAAACATAAGAACAGGACAAGACTAAGACATGATAATCAACATACAGTGGTAAATAACAAAATACCTGATGTCTCATAACATAAAGGATAAAAACTGATGTTCTTAACTTAAATGAATTTGGTTGTACATATTGAGGACAATTTTGTATAACCAGATTTAAATATATTCAAAGAGTTAGCATTGCTTTATTTACAAAGGGGAGAGAATTCCACAGAATAGGACCACTGTATACAGAATAGATCGTTGATAAAAATATGTACGAGATAAAGGTAGGTGAAAATCACTCGCGGTTCGCGTATTGTAATTATGAATTTGATTATTGTATGTGAAAAAATCCAAGAAAGTTTTGGGTAATAAAATATTCTTACATAAATACATCTAAATCCCCACTTGATAATTATTTATACATATCATTCAATTGCAATATTTTCAGGGATAAACAAAAAGTGGTGAGGTATGGGCAAAATAAGATGCATGGGAAATACTTTGTATTGCACGTTTTTGAAGTACTAAAAGTCTTTGAATATGACATTCATAAGCATTACCCAACACAGTTATTCCATAATACAAAGAAGGTAAAACTATAACATTATAGATTGATTTCAAAACAGACTTCGGGAGAAAACTAAGTTTGCAAACTAGACTTAGAATTTGTCAACACTGATAAATTAGGTGATCCGATCTGTTTGGAAATCAATGATGTGAGTCCTGATCCAAATAGGCATGACCATACAGGTTTTATCGGTGTTGAGGGGACATTGGCCGTGTGATGTTTGGATTCTCATTTAGAAAAGGGAGTCAGACCTGCCATCTTTGGTACCGAATTTGGTATACAGTAACGAAGATACAGAATGAAGTATATAATATGTGACAGTGCACCTCAAAACGAACATAAAGTCGCACACACTGATTTTGCGTGAGGACTGAAAATAAGTGAAATGGGTCAACCTAGCCGAACTTGACTTTTTCATATTTTCTGAAAGAGCGGGTCTTCTTTTACATTATGCTAAAATTTGGTATCATAAAACGAGCAGGAAAGTGTGTTTTTTTAGTAGTTTATCTCGAACATTTTTGGTAGAATAGTGTGATTAGGTGTGTCTTTAGAATCCCTTTTTCATTTTTGAAAAACCTTGTCCTCACTCTCCACTTTCAACCCTAATAACTTTTGAAAGGATAGTGCTACTGCTTTGAAAGTTGGCATTTATTATGGACAGAATGTGTTAATGAGGCATGCTTAATTTCAGTTTAATCTGGTAATCCCTTCATTGTTCTTACTCTGGTGGTTTACTTCCTGTTTTTTGTCCCATTCATTGCACAGCCAGCACGCGGTTTGGTAAAGATTAAGCGCTTCAATAGACACTGTACTTCAGAGCCTCTTTTCTCAGTTCATACTTTTCCTGAGTTTGTGCTTTCTTTCCAATATTTAGATAGGTTAGGGGGGTCCATTTGATTTGAGTTATACATCATTTTAAAGCTTAAAGTCTGCTCTTTCAGAATATGGTCTTAACTAAAAATTTGTGTTTGGCGACTTTTTGTTTGTTTTGAGATGCAGGGTCACATATGACCTTTGACCCCACTTTGCACACCCAAGATGACATCTGAGCAAAAAGTGGTTATTTTGTGAAATGATTCTTGTAACATGGTCTTTGCGTGTGCAAAATGTGGAAAAGATAGGACATGTATTCACCAAGATACAGGAAGAAACATTTTTTAGCTTTGACCCTAATTTACATAACCAAGATGGTGTCCGATAAAGTAGCTGTTATTTTTTTGAAATAATGTATGTGACATGAACTAAACATGTGCAAAATATGGGGGTAATAGGAATGTCTTTCTTGAGTTATTGCAAAGAAAGTTGCAAAAAGAAAGAAATATGAAAAAAATACATCGAAGCTAAGCTTTAATTTTAGCAAAGTTTTATGACGTGATTTCGATGTCGTATGAATAAACGAAGGGCACATAACGATAGCGCAAAGTCTCGGCTACAACATATTAAAATCTGGGAGAAACTCACCGAAGGGTCAGTGAGCTAGTGCTCAATAAAATCATGTCAATTTTCACATGTAGGAAAATTCCCTCCCATAGAGATAACACGTCCTTACGAAGATACAGAAAGAAGTACATATGACCTTTGACCCCACTTTGCACGGACAAGATGGCATCTGAGCAAAAAAAAAATGGTTATGTTGTGAAATTCAATACATCAAAGATAAGCTTATTTCAACCACGTTTTTTGACATGATTTCGTCTTCGTATGAAAAACAAAGGGCAGACTAGCGATAGCGCAAAGTCTCAGCTACAACATATTAAAATCTGGGAGGAATTCACCGAAGGGTAAATGAGCTAGTGCTCGATAAAGACAATCATGTCAATTTTCGCATCTAGAAAAAATTCCCTCCCATAGAGATAACACGTCATAACGAAGATAGAGAAAAAAGTACATATGTGACCGTGCACCTCAAAACGAACATAAAGTCGCACACACTGATTTTGCATGAGGACTGAAAATAAGTGAAATGGGTCAACCTAGCCGAACTTGACTTTTTTATATTTTCTGAAAGAGCGGTCCTTCTTTTACATTATGCTAAAATTTGGTATCATAAAACGGGCAGGAAATTGTGTTTTTTAGCAGTTTATCTCGAACATTTTTGGTAGAATAGTGTGATTAGGTGTGTCTGTAGAATCTCTTTTTCATTTCTGAAAAACCTTGTCCACACTCTTCACTTTCAACTCTTATAACTTTTGAAAGAATAGTGCTACTGCTTTTAAAGTTGGCATTGATTATGGACAGAATGTGTTAATGAGGCATGCTTAATTTCAGTTTAATCTGATAATCCCTTCATTGTTGTTACTCTGTTGGTTTACTTCCTGTTTTTTGTCCCATTCATCGCACAGCCAGCACGGTTTGGTAAAGATTAAGCGCATGAATAGACACTGTTCTTCAGAGCCTCTTTTCTCAGTTCATACTTTTCCTGAGTTTGTGCTTTCTTTCCAATATTTAGATAGGTTAGGAGAATCCATTTGATTTGAGTTATACATCATTTTAAAGCTTAAAGTCTGTTCTTTCAGAATATGGTCTTAACTAAAAATTCATGTCTGGCGACTTTTTGTTTGTTTTGAGGTGCAGTGTCACATATGACCTTTGACTCCAATTTACACAGACAAGATGACATCTGAGCAAAAAGTAGTTATTTTGTAAACTGATCCTTGTAACATGGTCTTTGCGTGTGCAAAATATGGGAAAGATAGGACATGTATTTTACATACCCAAGATGGTGTCCGATCAAGTAGTTGTTATTTTATGAAATAATGTACGTGACATGAACTAAACATGTGCTAAGAATGGGGCTGATAGTCATTGTTGTTGTAACGTTCATCTATTGCACAGAAAGTAGTAGAAAGAAAGGAAAATAAAGAAAAAGGTTATGTTATTTTATAGAAATTTGAAGGAGAAGCATAAAAAATCAGAGAAAGATAAAGTTAGGAAAGGATATTAAGACGAACTAAAAAAAAATAAAAAAAGTGTTTAAAAAATATCAACAAAAAAAAAAAATTGGCAGGAGTGAGCTTCGAACCAGGGACCTTAGGATTACGAGTCGGATGCGCTATGCAATGACCTATTTGATGCTCCATAGGCCCTGTGTATTAAGCAAAATGACGCTGCATCGAAACCACGTGCCATTTTCAACAAAGTTTTTCGACGTGATGCCGACGTCGTATGAAAAAATGGAGGGCACATTAACGATAGCCCAAAGTCTCAGCTATAACATACTAAAATCTGGGAAAAATTTACCAAAGCATAAGTGAGCTAGTGCTCGAAAAAGATAGTAATGTCAATTTTCACTGCCAGAAAAACTGCTCTCCCATAGAGATAACACGTAAACTGGTCAAATTTTACAAGGATACTTTTAATCCATTTTTACGAGGTGATGACGTTATCTAATCAAAATGTTGTTATAACATTAATGAAAGAACATTTCGTAAGCTACAACATACTGAAATCTGGGTGAAAATTGGCTAAATTTAAGTGAGATACGCTCGAGTGAATTTGAAATTTGATGACGTCATTTTGAAAATTTACTTTTTTTACTTTATTAAGAAATTTGATATCTTCTAATCATTTTTTCAGTATCGCCAACCCATGAAATGACATGTACAACTCATCAGCTTTCAAAATATGTAAAGAAAATGGGGGGTCACCGTTCATCCTGACGAGTAAAATCAGATTTAAAATTGGCTGTTTTTTGGCATAGTTGCACTGTATATCGCCATTGACGCGCGCACGGAATTTCAACTTTGACGGGCCCGTATGACGTCATATTGGGTCGGATTGACTTGAAACTTGATAGAAATATACCTTGACATTTCAGACATGCGATGCGTGTGAAAAAACGGGAAATTTCTGTTGCATTTGAGCTGTGCGTGCGTATATATACGCGCGCGTACGCGTCCGTCCAATTTTTTCAATTTTTCAAAAAATGCTCCAAATGGTCTGAAACGTGTGCAAAAAAATTTGAGCTCGATTTGAGCATACAAATATTTCAACGCGCGCGTACGCGCACGTTTTAAGGTATAGATAAATTTTGAGAATATGGGTAGAATGCGCTTGACTTGAAATATATGTGACGTAAATCTCATTGAAAAACTCCATTTCATTAATGAGATATCATTGAAAATGTGTTTTCATATAATGACGTCATAGTGACGTCAAGGTCGACTGATCACTTTGATTTTACTTTGATTGTCGTCTTTGGGACACGATACATATATGGTATAAGTTTAACATTCATAGGCAATGCACTTTCTGAGCTAATCCCTACACAACTTTTGCGGAGAAATAAAGAAGAAGAAAAAGAAGAAGAAGAAGACTAGAACCGGAATTTGTCAACACTGACAAATTAGGTGATCCGATTTTTTTTTTAATCAATGATTCGAGTCCTGATAGTGTAAAGTCTCAGCTACAACATGTTAAAATCTGAGAGAAATTCACCGAAGCATAAGTAAGATAGTGCTCGATAAAGAGTCATGTCAATTCTCACATCTAAAAAATTCCCTCCCATAGAGATAACACGTCGTAACGAAGATAGAAAGAGAAGTACATATGACCTTTGACCCCACTTTGCACAGACAAGATGGCATCTGAGCAAAATGTGGTTATTTTATGAAATGATTCCTGTTTCATGGTCTTTACGTGTGCAAAATATGGGAAAGATAGGACATGTATTTATCAAGATACAGGATGAAACATCTATGACCTTTGACCCTAATTTACATACCCAAGATGGCGTCTGATCAAGTAGTTGTTATTTTGTAAAATAATGTCCGTGACATGAACTAAACATATGCAAAATATGGTGGTGATAGGGTATGTTTTTCTTGAGTTATTGCACAGAAAGTTGCAGAAAGACAGAAATATTTCAATACATCGAAGATAAGCTTTAATTTCAACCAAGTTTTTAGACATGATCCCGACAACGTATGAAAAAACGAAGGGCACGTTCACGATAGCCCTAGGTCTCAGCTACAACATATCAAAATCCTAGAGAAATTCACCGAAGCATAAGTGAGCTAGTGCTCGATAAAGATAGTCATGTCAATTTTCATTTCCATAAAAATTGCACTCCCATAGAGATCACACGTAAACTGGTCAAATTTGACAAGGTTACCTTCAATCATTTTTTTCGAGGTGATGCCGTCATCTAATCAAAATTGTGTAAACACATTTCTGAAAGAACATTCCATAAGCTACAACATATTGAAATTTAGGTGAAAATTGGCAAAGGATAAGTGAGATATGCTCGAGTGAACTTGAATTTTGATGACGTCATTTTGAAAATTTACTTTTTTTACTTTATTAAGAAATTTGATATCTTTCAATCATTTTGCCAGCATAGCCAACTCATGAAATAACATGTTCAACTCATCAGCTTTCGGAATATGTCAAGAAAATGGGGGGTCATTGTCCATCCTGAGGAGTAAAATCCGATTCAAAATTGGCGGTTTTTTGGCATAGTTGCACTGTGTATCCCCATTGACGCACGCGCGGAATTTTGAATTTGACGGGCCCGTTTGACGTCATATTGAGTCGGATCGACTTGAAACTTGGTAGAAATATTTCTTGACATTTTGGACATCCGATCCGGGTAAAAAAATTGAAAATTTCTATTGCATATGAGCTGTGTGTGCGAATATGTGCGCGCGCGTACGCGTCCGTCCATTTTTTTCAATTTTTCAAAAAATGCTCCAAATGGTCTGAAACGTGTGCAAAAAAAAATTGAGCTCGATTTGAGCATACAAATATTTCAACGCGCACGTACGCGCGCGTTCTAAAATAAATATGAATTTTGACAATATGAGTAGAATCCGCTTGACTTAAAATATATGTGACGTAAATTTCATTGAAGAATTCTATTCTATTAATGAGATATGCATGAAAATGTGTTTTCATATAATGACGTCATAGTGACGTCACGGTCGACTGATCACTATGATTTCATAAAATGTTTCGTCTTTGGGACATGATACATATACAGTATGAGTTTGAAATTGATACTGTGAGAACTTTCTGAGTACGTAGATACACAACTTGTGCCCAGAAATAAAGAAAGAAGAAGAAGAAGAAGAAGAACAAAGAATCCGTACACATACAGAAGGTGATCCGAGAGGATACTCGGATCACCTAAAAAACAAAGAATCAGTACAGATACAAAAGGTGATCCGAGAGGATTCTCGGATCACCTAATTACAACAATATTTCTGGCTAATTTATTACAAATAATTATTATAATTAATATGATTAGACCAATTCAACTTATTGTCTACAAAAGCTTAAAGAAATTTCAGTAAAGAAGCTTCCATGATTTGAGAACCACACATGTTAATAGATACAGTGCCAATGTTACATTTTCTTTGTATATATCGGGAAATTAGTTTTTGATATATTAATTGATAATTTATTCATTCGTAGCCAACTTGTAACATATAGCAATTCCTTATCAAAAACCTCTTGTAAAGATTCCATTTCATCATGAGACAAAAATATGCTTGTGTCATCGGCAAATAAAATGCATAGTAAAATATTAGAAACATTTTGGCATATCATGTATATACAAAATAAATAAAATAGTCCCATCGATCCCTGGGGCACTCCACATCTTATGTTTTTATATTCAGAAACGTTCTAATCAATTGATACAAACTGCTTACGATTACTCAAATTAACTTTTAGAAGAATTTAAAATGACTCCACGAATACCATACTGACCTAATTTAGCTAAAATGATAATTTTCCCGCTGTCTATTGCACATATTATCACCTTATGAATGAAATCAATCAATGCAGAATATGTGGAGTGCCCCGGTCTGAATCCATAATAAAAATAATTTTCTTGATAATATCGCACTTTGTCAGAAATTCAACAAGCCTAGTGGAAATACATTTTTCAAAACTTTGGGGAAAAACGGGTAAAACTGATATTGGGCGATAATTTGCCATTAAATGAGGGGAACCATTTTTAAAAACTGGTACCACTCTTGCTATCTTCAGTTTATCTGAAAAAAATACCACATTCCATGCACTGATTAAATATTGCACGTAAAGGTTTACATATCAAATGAATAACTCTTTTCTCAATTCGCATATCGATATTATCGTATCAAGCACTGACATCATTCTTAAAAGTGGTTACAACATCAATTATTTCTTTACAAGTAATTGGTTTTAAAAAAAATGCAGTTGACTCAACTTTTGTAATATATTGAAGATAACTATACTCATCTGAATCATCAAAAGACGAATCTATATCGCAACCAATATTAACAAAATATGTATTCAATAAATTACAAATCTCTTTCTCATTTATTATTGTTTCATTATTACACTTGATAGATTTAATGTATTTTGTTTCATTATTGCACATTTCCCTAAGGCATTATTTATCACATCCCATGTATTTTTACTATTCCTAGTACTATCAGCTAACTTTTTCTCATAATATTTCTTTTTAGCTAATTTTATCATATTAGCCACTTTATTTTGAAATTTCTTCTAAAGAGTTTAACGATAATCATTAATTTGATTCTTCTTTTGCAGTTTACACATTTTTCATTTTCCTTATTAATTTACGAATATCATTTGTACACCATACATTATCATTTTTCCTTTGTTTACAACAAGTTGAAATCAACGGAAATGATTCACTATAGTTGTCAGTGATTAAATTAAAATATATATATGTGACTGTGCACCTCCAAACGAACATAAAGTCGCACACACTGATTTCTCTTGAGGACTGAAAATAAGTGAAATGGGTCAACCTAGCCGAACTTGACTTTTTCATATTTTCTGAAAGAGCGGGTCTTCTTTTACATTATGCTAACATTTGGTATCATAAAACGAGCAGGAAAGTGTGTTTTTTGAACAGTTTATCTCTAACATTTTTGGTAGAATAGTGTGATTAGGTGTGTCTTTAGAATCCCTTTTTCATTTCTGAAAAACCTTGTCCACACTCTTCACTTTCAACTCTAATAACTTTTGAAAGGATAGTGCTACTGCTTTGAAAGTTGGCATTAATTATGGACAGATTGTGTAAATGAGGCATGCTCAATTTCAGTTTAATCTGATAATCCCTTCATTGTTTTTACTCTGGCGGTTTGCTTCCTTTTTTTTGTCCCATTCATCTCACAGACTGCACGGTTAGGTAAAGATTAAGCGCTTGAATAGACACTGTACTTCAGAGCCTCTTTTCTCAGTTCACACTTTTACTGAGTTTGTGCTTTCTTTCCAATATTTAGACAGGTTAGGAGGGTCCATTTGATTTGAATTAAACATGATTTTAAAGTTTACAGTCTGCATTTTCAGAATATGGTCTTAACTAAAAATTCATGTCTGGCGACTTTTTGTTTGTTTTGAGGTGCACTGTCACATATATCAAACTGTTACCATTATCTTTATCATATTCCAATGAAGTGGATTCCAGTGACCGTAAACAAAAAAAAAATGTATAATATTATTTTCATTTATATCTCTCTTCATTTGTCTTTGCTGACTTTTAAACTAACTAAGTTCATTACTTTTTTTTTGTATGAAGAAATGATAATGAAGTCCGAAATTTGATGACATTGTATCATAACAATATGGGGGGGGGTAGGTGAAGTGGCAATACTTTTCTGATTGCCCTATCAAGCTGTTACTAAGCTGTAATTGTATTAATGTTTGAGTTTGTTTGTATATTTGTTTTGGTGTAGTGGTTCATTTGTAGTATAAGTTATTTCATTGTTTGTACTTTACTTTGACGATCATGACATTTTTATCTGTACATAATGTGAGCAGGGCCCCTTGGTAGAACAGTTAACCAACTGAAAGGACTACCCTGCTAAAAGAATATTGAAATAAATAAATAAAAATAAATAAACGATGAAATTACACTTTTCACAAATACAATATATCAGGAAATGATTTGGTATATCAGTTAAAATTATTCCAGAGTGGATCTCACAAGAATCACGAGTAAAAATATTGTCAAGTAATGAAGCGAAAGAGTCAGTTACACGTGCGGGATAATGAACCAAAGGTAACATAAAATTCAATGACAGCAAATCCAAACAATCATTTACATATTGCACACACCCTATTTTAAGCAAATCAATATTAAAATCGCCCATTAAATAAAAACATTTCTTTTCCTTTTTAACAATATCTAAAATATCATTCAAAGACTCACAAAATTCATTAACTGACTTATTGGGTGGTCTATACACAACACACAAGAAAAAAATGTTGTTAATGCTTAACCAAAGCGTTGATTGATGATCATTCTAGTAATTTGTTCTAGGCAGATCGATACATTCTTACGTCGGCCAAGCTCATGAATTAAAGGCCATGCCACTATGAAAAAGAGTGAAATGTATAGGTAATTGAGGAGGGGAGGGGGTGGTAATTTATACAAATGTGCACTTGAGGTATTCCAAACAGGCACACATCAATGCTTTTGAACATAGATAACACGCCCCCAACGGTGGACTGCCCGTCTGATCAGATCCTCTTCGCTGGTGCCAACAGGCTAGAAGCCATCTTCGACGGAGCTAAATGGGAACCGGTTATAGTAAGTTTATCCGCTCTATTTCTTGTAAGGGTAAGGGAATGTGGTTTTTCCCCAAAATATGGACAAAAAGAAATACATATATATTCTTGGTCTAGGGGCGAATGACACAAGGGCAATAGATCCAAAATAACCACAATTCTCGTACTTTCTTCTTTTTTTTTTAAATACCAAGGAAGTTTCCGTGTTTATCAATGATTTAGCAAGCATCCGCTACAAATACTTCAACCCTTTAAAGCACCATCGCTCCTCAATGATTGTATGCGTACAATAGTTATTTTTGTGCTGGTCAACTAAAGAAATACTTGACTTTGGTAAGCAAATCTGATAGTTAACACCACGACGTTTGTTGCAACATCCCACAGTCATTCAATGATGTTGGTAACTTCGACGTCAGTCTGCGTGGAAGGCAGTATAAAATAACCTACTTAATGTAGCATCTGAAGATTTCCAGAAAGTTCTGCACTGTGATGATGGCACCACAACGGACACATTCATTGATGTTTTTTTGTTTGTTTTTTTCCTATGAAGGCCTATGACAGAGACCTCCAATTCGAAGCTTACCTGCATCGGGTGGATTCCCAGGTGGTGGATGGCGGCAATGTTCCCACCACTCTTTTGGAAGGTGACCACACCTTGGTCTACAAGGCCACAGATATGGCGGGCAATTCTGCCACATGTTCTTTTGGACTTGACGTCAGAGGTGAGCCATTGAATCATATGCACCAACAACAAAAAAGAAGAAATGCACCACAAACTGTTATGTTCCCAGGTGACCCAAAGTAGTACTATACTCCTAAAACACTCTTCACAAAATTTTGAAGAAAACAACACACTTGCATTATTTAGTTAGCCACAGGAAATGCTATTTTTAGAATGATTACAATACCCAACATTTACATGTGAAAATTCCATTTTGAATATTGCTCAACATAAGATTGAGGTCATTAGTAATTTGATTGATCATCATCAAGAGAAAAAAAAATACATTGGGATGATCTCGATTTGGAAAGTAAAACGCTGGACTACTCTAAGGAAACCATTTGAAAATTGTAATGGTCCGTTTATAGCAGCTATACAGAGGAATTCAGAATACAGAAGAAAAATACAATAAATGTGACTGTGCACCTCAAAACGAACATAAAGTCGCACACACTGATTTTGCGTGAGGACTGAAAATAAGTGAAATGGGTCGACCTAGCCGAACTTGAATTTTTCATATTTTCTGAAAGAGCGGGTCTTCTTTTACATTATGCTAAAATTTGGTATCATAAAACGGGCAGGATTTTTTTTTTTTTAAGCAGTTTATCTCGAACACTTTTGGTAGAAGAGTGTGATTAGGTGTGTCTTTAGAATCCCTTTTTCATTTCTGAAAAACCTTGTCCACACTCTTCACTTTCAACTCTAATAACTTTTGAAATGATAGTGCTACTGCTTTGAAAGTTGGCATTGATTATGAACAGAATGTGTTAATGAGGCATGCTTAATTTCAGTTTAATCTGATAATCCCTTCATTGTTGTTACTCTGGTGGTTTACTGCCTGTTTTTTGTCCCATTCATCGCACAGCCAGCACGGTTTGGTAAAGATTAAGCGCTTGAATAGACACTGTACTTCAGAGCCTCTTTTCTCAGTTCATACTTTTCCTGAGTTTGTGTTTTCTTTCCAATATTTATATAGGTTAGGAGAGTCCATCTGATTTGAGTTATACATCATTTTAAAGCTTAAAGTCTGCTCTTTCAGAATATGGTCTTAACTAAAAATTCATGTCTGGCGACTTTTTGTTTGTTTTGAGGTGCAGAGTCACAAATATCGTGTATTCTTTTTTATACAGTCAATATATTACCACAACAATTGCTTGTCAATGCAACGTAACACAAAGAACGAGATCGATTCGGGAATTAATGCAAATGTCAAAAAAGACAAATGGCAAAGTCCAACATTTGGAATCTTGTTTGTTTTCCGCGAAGGTATTCTACAATGGTGCCGTAAACAATTCTTGCGCAATGCGTGCTTATTTATCATGACGTATGTGCGCATGTCGTGTATACCATATCCGAACTATGGCAATTCGCATACAAGAAGAAAGCAATACTAAAACGTGTTAAATGCGAACAACGCAAATGTTACCGTTATCACGGGCAAAATACCTCCAAGCAGAGTTGATAGTTGTCTTGAATCTTGCTCTGTTTGTGTTTTGTTTGTTTGTTTGTTGGTTTGTTTTTTTTCATTTCATTTCTTTCTGTTATCATTGGTTTATGCTTTAATATGCATGCACGCACTCTTGTGTGTGTATGTGTGTGTGTGTGTGTGTGTGTGTGTGTGTGTGTGTGTAAGTGTGCTGACCTTTCTGAGGACCTGCCCCTACAAGCATCTGGTTAACTCGAGGTTCCCCCACACATTAATTTTAAGATGTCATTTTGATGTTATCAAGATTCATCTAATGTGCATTCTGTGACATTGTTCATACGTACATTTATTTTCGTTCTCGGAGTTTTGATTTTTGTTAATGATATGTGACCCTGCATCACAAAACAAACAGAAAGTCGCCAGACACGAAATTTTAGTTAAGAGCATATTCTCAAAGAGCAGACTCTAAGCTTTAAAATAATCTTACTCTGCGCAGTTCGTTCCTCAGCAAAAGGTCAAACGTTAATGCTCAGGCGGTTTACATCCTGGTTTTTTGTCCCATTCATTGCACAGACAGCACGGATTGGTGAAGATTGAGTGCTTGGATAGACACTGTACTTCAGAGCCTCTTTTCTCAGTTCACACTTTTCCTGAGTGTGTGCTTTCTTTCCAATATTTAGATAGGTTAGGAGAGTCCATATGATTTGAGTTATACACTATTTTAAAGCTTAGAGTCTGCTCTTTGAGAATATGCTCTTAACTAAAATTTTGTGCGTTTCAAAACACTGTTTCAAATCACGGTTACCGTTTATAACACTTTTTTTCTTGCTAGAAACATTGTTCGACCAGAAACAGTGTTTTAAAACACTGTTTCTGGCCAGAAGAATAAATCTTATAAACGCACCCCAGGTGATTTCTGTCTTCCCTTTTCTCTTTTTTTTTTTCTCACAAGCCTTCTCATGATTTTTTTTCTCCTTTGTATTAATTTTTTGGCTATTTTTCTCTCTGTGAATTCTCCCTTCACGTGTCTCAATAGTATTTATTTCATTTTTTTTCAATGGAACTTGGAAGGGGAAAGATGGAAAAAGCAGCATCTGGATGTGCTGTATTTTCTCAATGCTGTAATTAAAGTCATTACATGATTTCATTTTGGTATGTTCTTTAAGAGATAAGATAAATCTGATGATCTAAAAGCAAATAAAATCAAGACCGTCGATGAGTAGCATAACCACCTATACTAAACACACATTTGGTACTACCTTTGTGCCATTGTATACGTGAAGGTGTCATTTACAAGAATGAATATGAATCTAGTATTCTAAGCTTCATGCCACTACGTTCTTTCCAGCCTTGGTACTTTACATTATGTACGCATAGAATAGCACGGCATACCCACAGTTATAGCACTGCTGGTAGGGATGTCAGAATTTCATGCCATTGTATACATGTAACAAAGTAACTTTGCTTTCAAACGAGTTGTCGCACACTTATTAACTGTGAAGCAATTTATATGAGGCATGGTCTTTACATACAAAGTGTTTGTACATAATTCTGGGGACAAATTATTGATCAAAATCAATACCCTAGCAGTAACGCAAAGTACCGGTAACTAACAGTAAATGCAGTACGTGGGACTACACGAAAGTCGCGTAATTTCTCCAATCTCTCCGCCGTATCTCCTTTGCTTGTGTCTACTGATTTTAATTTCTGATCCTTTTCTTAGAATGGTTTGTTTTGTCAATGAGTTCTCCTTCATTTTCCTCCATTGCTTGATCAAAATGTTGTGAGTTTTTTAAGATATTTGTCAGATTTGCGGGGTGATTTTAACAGAAAGCCAAAAAGCAAAAAGCCAACTTCTATTCTTTACAGATTAAGTTACTAGACAATAGTAGAGGGTCAAGTCAATGCTGCTCTCTGATTGGTCAATTTCCCGATGATATCAGTGGAGTGGATGAAGCACCTTCTGAAACCCAACTAAAATGGATGTAGTACCTTTTGAAACCGAACTGACTTTTTAATGTGATTTTTAAACACTTTCTGGGTGGAAATTCAGCTTTTCGTTAATATAGGTGTAAAGAGGTCCCAAAAAATGAGCACATCAAAACTTAAAAAGTATATCTTGATAGGGGAAATGGATGTAGTACCTTTTGCAACTGAGCTCTTCATATGACCCTGCATCACAAAACTCAAAAAAGACGTCAGACATTGATTTTTAGTTCACAGAATCCAGTTTTTGAAAGAACTTTAACATGATGTATAACTCAAGTCAATTGAACTCTCCTTAACCAACCCAAATAGGATAGGAAAGAATGCAAACACTCCGGAAAAGTGTGAACTGAGAAAAGAGGCTCTGAAGTACAATGTTTATTCAAGCGATTTATCTTTTCCTAGCCGTGCTGTGAATGGGATGAATGGGACAAAAACTGGATGTAAATCACTGAAGCAGCAACAAAGAAGGATTATCAGATTAAGCTTAAATAGATCGTGCTTCATTAACACATTCTGACCATGATTAATGCCAACTTTTAAGTAGTGGCGTAATCCTTTCATAATGTAATAGAGTTGACGGTGACGAGAGTGTATAGGGATTTTAAGAAATAAACAGAGGACTGTAAAAGACATTCCTAATCATACTATTCTAAAGAAAAAGAGTGTTCGAAAAAAGAAAACTGTAAGAAACACACTTTCCGTTCGTTTTATTTTCCAAAACTTAAGCATAATGCAGAAAAAAAACTTGCTCCTTTAGAAAATATGACAAAACATGATTTGTCTCCCAACATGCTCCAGACGTTCATGCGAATGCCTCAAAAGGAATGCAAAGGGTGTGCGGATATGCAGTACAATGATATGAAGAACTTCGCAAAATATACGTGAGACTTTTTCAGAACTATAATATGAATCTGTTTGGGGTTTCACGATGATTTGAATTGCAAAAAATTGCTCTCGTCTTGTGAAGATAGTGCGGGTCTAGGGCAATTACCTCCTGGGCAATTACCCCGGCCCTTTCCCCTGGCCCTAATCCTAATCCTTATCCTAATCCTGAACCTAATCCTAACCCTAACCCAAACACCTAACCCTAAACCTAACCCTAATCCTAATCTTTACTCTAGCCTTACCACTAGCTAGTATATAGCCGGGGGGTAATTGCCCTTTGGGGGTAATTGCCAAGATACGGATAGTGCACATGTGACAAGGCTTTCAAGCATTTCGAACAAATAAGGAGCAAATCATGACTCAGTGTGCAGAAAACGTGGGCAAGAAGTTTTTAACTGTATTTTTTTTTCGAAATTACCGCCGAACTCAAAGCGACAGCCACAAACAGTTGACGACGCTTCCGAACCCCCTCGCAGGTTCCGCTATCTTGTGCAAACTGAAATACAAATGTTGGACTTTGTCATTTTTTTTTTTGTCGACATTCGCATCCTTCTCAAATTCTCGTGCTCCGTGAAATAAGCCCTTTACCAAATTCATGTTTTACAAGCTTATCAAAAAAAGATATTTTTGAGAGACAGTTTCGTTGATTTATCATACATATCATTCTGTTTGACTCGTGAAGAAGAATTTCACTGGACCATTAGGGATATCCTAAGGGCGTTTGATTGTTTGTCAGGATGATGATGTGAATTTTAATGATCTCAACCTACACCATTACGAAACTATAGTCTCACGACCATCAGACGTTTGACGTCTGTGACCGTGCACCACAAAACGAACAAAAAGTCGCACCCCTAAAGTGAGGACTCAAAAAAGGTGAAACGGGTCAACCAAGTCAATATTAAGTTTTTCATATTTACTGAAAGAGCTACCCTTCTTCTACATTATGCTTAAGTCTGGTATCATAAAATGAATGGAAAAGAGCATTTTCAGCAGTTTTTCTACAACCCTTTTTGTACAGTAGTGAGATCAGGTATGTCTTTCAACCTTTAATGTAGAGGCCCCTTTTCATTTCTTGATAATCCTTTGCACACTCTTCACTTTCAAGTCTGATAACTTTTGAAGGGATAATGCTACTGCTTTGAAAGTTGGCACTAGTCATGGACAGAATGTGTTTAATAGAGCATGCTTAATTTCAACTTTAATAATCTGATAATCTCGTCATTGTTGTTGCTCCAGTGGTCTACATCCTGTTTTTGTCCCATTCACCCCACAGCAAGCACGGTTTGGTAAAGATTAAGCGCTTGAATAGACAGATAGACCCTGCACTTCAGAGCCTTTTTCTCGGTTCACACTGTTCCAGAGTGTGCGCTTTCTTTCCAATATTCAAATTGGTTAGGAGAGTCCATTTGAATCGAGTTATACGTCATTTTAAAGCTTAGAGTCTGGTCATTCAGAATCTGATTTTAACTAAAAATCCATGTCTGGCGACTTTTTGTTTGTTTTGTGGTGCAGGGTCACATATGATGTATCTGCAATCATTAAATTTATATTCAAAATTGAATATGTGTGTACTCTTCACATGTATGTTATCCGGCAGAAAGACAGCTACAATACATTTCACATTTCATTCTCAAGACAATATCAATGATTAGACAATATAATAACACATGAAAGTAGACATCAGAGAGAAGTCAATATTCTAACACCATACATCTGTCTTTCTCGTGTCTTGAATAATCTCATTATGACGTATTTTACATAATACGAGTGTATAGTGTGTCAATAAAAAAAACATACAAAATGGATGTGTTCATTGTCTTTCTAACATGTCGGTTTCAAATCTTCATGAATAGAGTGAATGAAAAACAAAATATCCCCATCTTAATCCCTATTTAAGTCATGCCATGTTAATCTATTATATTTTTCCTCTGACCCTATTAACCAAAGTCTAATCCCATATAATAGGATTCTATAGTTCTATGTTATTGGCGTTTGCTTATTCCCTTATTTGCATGGGGATATAAATTTCCAGTTACAAGATGTCTAGCTCTGCACCCACCTGCCAATGGAGATGTCGCCCTCATTGTTGGACATGGTACATGCCAAGGTGGAGCTGTGTTCGGGTCAGAATGTCGAGTGTTCTGCGATGACGGCTACCTCCTCTCTATGGCAGACGAAGAGGACGATGAGTCGTTTACTCAGACATGTAACCGAACGGATGATACCACCACAGTAGGCACGTGGAGTGACACCACACCTCGATGCGACCGTGAGTTCCCTAATAGAGTTTCTTTCCTTCAGGTTTTTCTTTCATTTTTATGCCGGAGGCATTATGTTTTCGGGTTGTCCGTCCTTCCGTCCTTCCGTCCGTCCGTCCGTCCGTCCGTCCTTCCGTCTGTCCGTAATGCATTTTGTGGACAGCGTAACTAAAAAACTTTTTGAGGGATCCTAATGAAACTTTGCATGTATGTGTATTAGGGGGTGAAGTTGTGCCTATCAACTTTTGGGTGCACACGCACTCAAAGGTCAAAAGGTCAAGGTCAAATGCTTAAAATTTCACTATTTCCCCCATATCTATGCAATGCCTGAAGATATTTTCTAGAAACTTAGTATATACATGTATTACCTCATTAAAATTCTCTGGGGAAAATTTGGGGTCATGAGGTCAAAGGTCAAGGGTCAAAAGGTCAAGTAAAAATGTTGAAATTTCACTTTTTTCATTGTATCTTGGAAATTGTTCAAGGTATCTTCATGGAACATAGGATATATGCATGTACTGAATGGCAGTGATTATCTAGGGATTTTTGGGTTCTTGGGGTCAGAGATCAAGGGTCAAAGGTCAAGGGCAGCACTTCAAATTTGTACCATTTCCCTCGTATTTACGCAATGCCAGCAGGATTATTTTTTTTTAACTTGGTGTATGCATGTATAACCCAATAGAGATTCCCTGGGAAGTTTTTTTTTTTTTTTGTTTTGTTTTTTGCCAGAAAGGTCAAAAGGTCAAAGATCAAATGAAAGTGCTGTACTTACTTCTTCCTCCATATCTCGGAAGTGGCTCAAGTTATCTTGAAACTTAATACGTTGATTAGTTATGCCTGTTCTGCCTGACAGTGATTCTCTTATGAATTTTAGGGTCAAAGGCCAGATGAAAATGGTAACAATTTACTATTCAATACAGAAATTGCACTTTTGAGTTGAGTTGAATTGAGTTTATTAACAACATACATCTGAATATGATAACATGATAACATGAAATTCCATAGGGTAAGATACAATAACATGACCATTTTTTTAATGAGAATACAATGATTTTGTACAAGGTTCTTACAGCTATGGAAGCATATATTTTACATACTTATATCTATCTTTTATAAGAATACATGTGGTATAATAGATTTAGTTTCGTTGTGATACATTTAACACTGAAAAGACAAAGAGTATGAATAAATATGTAATGTAGAAATACGCATAGAAATACGCATGTAGAAATACGCATAAGGTTCTGAAAAAAAAGAAAAACAGAAGATAATGTTGTTAAATGGGGAACCAAAAGTTAGCACAAGTGCTAGTCGAGAATGGTTCTCCCATTATAGCTACATGTATATTTAAGCTGCTTATTGCAAGGTCTACTCTTTTAAAGTAACTGTACTATAAAAGTACATTATACTTAACACTGAATATTCTTTTCTTCACTAAACGTTATTTAACAAGTGATTTTTTAGGTTTCTTCGAAATGAAGATCTTGTTCTTTTCTCCATGCCTTGGAAATTTAATCAATGCATAAACTTATGAGAGGGTCAAAGTCTTAAAGTCCTTAAATCCCCAAATATATATGACCCTGCACCTCAAAACAAACAGAAAGTCGCCAGACATGAATTTTTAGTTAAGACCATATTCTGAAAGAACAAACTTTGAGCTTTAAAATGATGTATAACTCAAATCAATTGGACTCACCTAACCTATCTAAATATTTGAAAGAAAGCACAAACTCAGGAAAAGTGTGAACTGAGAAAAGAGGCTCTGAAGTACAGTGTCTATTCAAGCGCTTAATCTTTACCAAACCGTACTGGCTGTGCGATGAATGGGACAAAAAAAAAACAAGAAGTAAAGTACCAGAGTAACAACAATGAAGGGATTGTCAGATTAAACTGAAATTAGGCATGCCTCATTAACACATTCTGTCCATAATTAATGCCAAAGTTCAAAGCAGTAGCACTATCCTTTCAAAAGTTATTAAGAGTTGAAAGTGAAGAGTGTGGACAAGGTTTTTTCAGAAATGAAAAAGGGATTCTAAAGACACACCTAATCACACTATTCTACCAAAAATGTTCGAGATAAACTGCTAAAAAAACACACTTTCCTGCCCGTTTTATGATACCAAATTTTAGCATAATGTAAAAGAAGACCCGCTCTTTCAGAAAATATGAAAAAGTCAAGTTCGGCTAGGTTGACCCATTTCACTTATTTTCAGTCCTCACGCAAAATCAGTGTGTGCGACTTTATGTTCGTTTTGAGGTGCACGGTCACATATGCTCTCCTATTCATACAATTAAACCTAGGTCAAGGAAGGTGAACATTTTACACATTTGTGACAAACATGTCATTTTGATGTTTTGCCAATTTTGTGAAAATTTAATCACACATTGTCCACATGTACTCTATATCTACTAGGAGAATCATGCATTGTGGCGGAGCCATACCAGTCGCCATAGCGACATTTCTATTTTTTTTTCTAATGCAATACAGTTAACCTCGCCTATCAGTGGATTCCAAGGGACTGCAGAATATATGTGACTCTGCACCTCAAAACAAACAAAAAGTCGCCAGACATGAATTTTTAGTTAAGACCATATTCTGAAAGAGCAGACTTTAAGCTTTAAAATGATGTATAACTCAAATCAAATGGACTCTCCTAACCTATCTAATTATCGGAAAGAAAGCACAAACTCAGGAAAAGTGTGAACTGAGAAAAGAGGCTCTGAAGTACAGTGTCTATTCAAGCGCTTAATCTTTACCAAACCGTGCTGGCTGTGCGATGAATGGGACAAAAAACAGGAAGTAAACCACCAGAGTAACAGCAATGAAGGGATTATCAAATTAAACTGAAAGTTAGCATGCCTCATTAGCACATTCTGTCCATAATTAATGCCAAAGTTCAAAGCAGTAGCACTATCCTTTCAAAAGTTATTATAGTTGAAAGTGAAGAGTGTGGACAAGGTTTTTCAGAAATGAAAAATGGATTCTAAAGACACTTAATCACACTATTCTACCAAAAATGTTCGAGATGAACTGCTAAAAAAACACACTTTCCTGCCCGTTTTATGATACCAAATTTAAGCATAATGTAAAAGAAGACCCGCTCTTTCCGAAAATATGAAAAAGTCAAGTTCGGCTAGGTTGACCCATTTCACTTATTGTTAGTCCTCACGCAACATCAGTGTGTGCGACTTTATGTTCGTTTTGAGGTGCACGGTCACATATATTTTTTACTTCAACCTAGATTTCGAATAGATATAAACTCATGTTTATAATCGACATGCATGGGTTACATGGACACTATTATTCCTCATGAATACAGATCTTCTGCCCCATTTTTCATCACATGAAAACTTCATGCTTTCAGGTCCCCCCCCCCCCCAAAAAAAGGCACAAGGTAGGCATATTTCAGGTTCTAAAGACGCCCGTTCGCTTGAATGTTGCAGCTTTCAGATCCAATGCAATCAGAGTAATGTTTAACCCTATAAAGCCCAAGCTATTTTGACCCCTTCCAGGCCCGGGGGGGGGGGGGGGCACATTGTGCCCCCCCCCCCCCATATAATTTCTTTATGATACGATGTATGACCGTCATATTTCGCACATACTATACATGACCCAACATTTGTGACCGTGCACCCCAAAAGGAACATAAAGTCGCACACACTGATTTTGCGTGAAGACTGAAAATAAGTGAAACGGGTCAACCTAGCCGAACTTGACTTTTTCATATTTTCTGAAAGAGCGGGTCTTCTTTTACATTATGCTAAAATTTGGTATCAAAAAACGGGCAGGAAAGTGTGTTTTTTTTTAACAGTTTATCTCGAACATACTTGGTAGAATAGTGTGATCAGGTGTGTCTTTAGAATCCCTTTTTCATTTCTGAAAAACCTTGTGCACACTCTTCATTTTCAACTCTAATAACTTTTGAAAGGATAGTGCTACTGCTTTAACAGTTGGCATTAATTATGGACAGAATGTGTTAATGAGGCATGCTCAATTTCAGTTTAATCTGATAATCCCTTCATTGTTGTTACTCTGGTGGTTTACTTCCTGTTTTTTTGTCCCATTCATCGCACAGCCAGTACGGTTTGGTAAAGATTAAGCGCTTGAATAGACACTGTACTTCAGAGCCTCTTTTCTCAGTTCACACATTTCCTGAGTTTGTGCTTTCTTTCCAATATTTAGATAGGTTAGGAGAGTCCATTTGATTTGAGTTATATATCATTTTAAAGCTTAAAGTCTGCTCTTTCAGAAAATGGTCTAAACTAAAAATTCATGTCTGGCGACTTTTTGTTTGTTTTGAGGTGCACTGTCACATTTGACATTTCTCAAGGTCATCCACTGAGGGCGTTATTTACCAAAATATAAAGAAATACATAGGAAATACGCTAAATTCATGTTTTTTCTATTCATTTCTTTATCCTCAGTATATATCTTTTTATTTTATATCAATCATTTTCGTATTTACCACAAAGGAAAAGCAAGTCAACCTTCACTATTTGTTATGGTTGAAATTTCTCAAGGTCTCCACATGGGGCGCTATTCATTACAATATAAAGAAATATATAAAACCTATGATGTATTGCTTGGAATGAATACATATAATGGTATCGCATTTCATATTTCCAAAATATTGTAATTTTGAGTTTGCAGATTGATAATGTGATAAACAAATGATATCAAAGGCAAAGCTTGTGTGAAGATAACACAAAATAAAAGGGTAGTCTTTGGAATATGCTGTATTTTCAATTATTTCTATTATATCTATTGTTTGATGCCTATATCATAGAAAATAAAGGAAATAATAAGAAAACCATTTCAGGGTAATTCACAACCATAATTCCTTCACCCTTTGGTCCTTCAGCAACTTACAGCCAAGAAAACCCCCATTTCATCCTTTATTATATTGTTTACTGAAATTGGAACAGAAAATCATGCAAAATCTGACGAACATGGTTGTCAGTTTATGGTTGCCATGGCAACCAACAATATCGGACATAGCTAAATTATACATCAAAATTTGCGCAATAAGATTTTAAGAAAAGTCACCAAATTTGGGTGAAATCGGGTAAAGGATGTAGGAGCGGCAAATGAAAATATGGTAGGGGGCACAATGTGCCCCCCCCCCCCTTGGGCTTTATAGGGTTAAGGGTAGGCCTATACTCAACAACACTGGTGTTCTGTACCGTTTTTTTTTTTACTCCGAATCAAACCAGTTACTGAGTGTCAGATACCACCTGTTACCAATGGCACCGTATCAGGCTGCCCCTCCGGGTCCGCTGAGTACGGGGACGAGTGTCTCTTCCGGTGTGCTGATGGTTTCAAGTCCAGCAGTGGGGAGCGGTCTGTATACAGGGCTTGTCAAGCTGATGGTACTTTCACTGGAGATGATTTTCACTGCGATGGTGGGTTGGGTTCATTTGTAATTTCTATAACTGTAATTGATTAAAATGATTTATATGATAGTGTATAATGAATGAAAAAGTTGTGCATATATTCAGATGTATGGATACTTCTGTTTTGTTGGGCCTACTTGCTTGACTGTGGGTTTTAATGTCAACGCTCACACGTGTATCTTTAAGAACACATGTACCCTTTTTGTCTAGCCAGTATTTGAATTTGGAATATTGTTTTAATATCTAAAGAGATTGTATAGTTTTGGCTGATACGTAACTTCAGGTATCTAATATATATATATATATATTTTTTTTTTTGTAGAGATAATGAGTACCTTTTATGAAATATGAAAGAGCATATAATTTCAAAGGGATTTCCAATGCTTTTTATTTAAATTGGTTTTGAAATGGCTGTGATATCCAAAATAGAGCAATTCTATTCTATTGCAAAAGCTGTGCTTTACTTTTCTTTTTTTCTCACCCATTCCAAAACCGATTTTCATCAAATCAACTTTGAATTCCTTTTAGAATCTTATATATGGCTACTTGATATCATGCAAAAAGTTAAAAGCCCAATTATCATATCCACCAATACAATACCATTCCTTTAAATTCCTTTTGGGTATACAAGACTAAAAACAAGGGGTCAGGTAAACCTGAAATTTCATTAACTACAATACGTTACGTCAAACGGAGAGAGAGAAAAAAACAAAACAAGAAGCATAATAATTACTTCACTTTGATTACTTTATTCAGTATTCATTACAAAGTATCATTACTATAAGATTTCGTTACTCGTGTATACTCTGTTTGTTTCACAATGTTCTGTTTATAGTATTATGTGCAATAAAGGAAAGTGGATTTGTTGTATTTCTGTCAAAAGTGAAAATAATTTTGAATTACATTTAACTTAACTGAAGTGAATGCACTTCAGGGACATGTTTGACGTTTTTGTTAATATTAACTGCATATAGACGCCGTGTGTCATAGTAAGGTACTTTGTCTTCCCATTACTACACTCAGTTCCCATAATATGCTCACCATTGACGGTCCCGACCGATGGATCACTATCACCTGAGTCTTGTAGCGACAATAGTGAGGTTCCCTTTGGGACTACCTGTTTGTATGCATGTGATACGGGCTTCCTGCACGATGGACCTTTCCAGAAAACTTGTCTGTCGACTGGGACATGGAACGACGACAGAGACGTCACATGTCGTGGTTAGTGAAATCAGGACTATGAAATTAACCACCTATCATTAATGACTTACAGTATGAATGTGTTGAATGAGTTTAAAGGGGCTGTACAGTACTGGTTGAGGTGAGGATTCAGGATTATAAAATTTTTTGAGATAATGAGAAACCTCCTATGAAATATAAAAGAGCATTTAATTACAAGAATGAATCAACATTTATTTGACGAACATTGGCCTTGAAATGGCTGAGATATCCATAAAAAGCGATCGCAATAACGTTGACAGCCACGAAGTTAATAAGGATATTTGTGGTTTTCATGGTTTCTAAATATCTCAGTCATCTCAAATCCGAATTTCATTAATACGAGTTTTGATTCCCCTAAGAATTGTATTCTCTTTAACATTTCATAGAGTGGTTTCTAAATATCTCGCAAAATGTTACAAGCTGAATCTTCACCTCAACCAGTATTATACCATGGGCGTAAATCCCGGGGGGGGGGGGGGGGGGGGGGGGATGGCCTGTACAATCATCCCCCCTGAAATTTGAGAAAAAAATGGAGGAAGCAGAAAAGGTGATTGTATCAATTTTGGATATTGCATGACGTTCGTACGCCCGCCTTCAGACAGGTAACAGAGCTGAACAGTATTCTATCTTGGAGGATAATGCCTACATTATTTTCTCTAGCGCACGCTCGCTTCGCTCGCTCGCTAAGAAAGTATAAAATCGACATAAGGTATGGTCCAGACCACCCTCCATTTCCTGAATCATTCCTGAAACGATGATGACTCTGATACATCTATGGGCATACCCAGGGATGATCAGGGGCGTCGAATCTATCGGGGGGGGGGGGGGGGGGGGTAGCCTTTAAACAAGGCGACTCGCTCTGCGTGCCCCCGTATAGCGCGTTTACCCCACAAACCTGTTGGCCGGCGAGTGGAGCGAGCCGCCTTTATCCACTCGTTCAGGGATGTGTACTTTTTTCGTTGTTGTTGCTTTATATTCTTTGACAAATTTGCGTACAAATTTGACGCAGAAAATACACACGGCACCAAGGCAAGCCTCGTTGATATTAAGTAGAATAAGAATAGTTACTTAATATTAACGAGGCTTTAATATTAACGAGGCTTTTGCCCAGCCCCTACGGAAATGTTGGGGGCACACAAATCATTTGCCCCAGAGCAATTCCCGAGATGAGGACAAGTCTCGAACTTTCTTTATGGAAAATTGTCCAACTACAGCCAGAACTATGCACCGGATCGTTGAATTGCAATCATGAATATGTAAAAGCTCCGCTACTGGAGCCCTTTCGATAGACTTTGTACACTTTTGAGATTGACGTATTTCCTTATATTTTATCAAAGAGTGTACAGCAGATCTTTCACTTGCAAAAGATCCCTCATATGCAGAGGCGTCGATGGAGGGGGAGGGGCATGGTTCCCCCATAAAAATATGGGGGACAAACATGTCATTTTGCTCCTCCTCGTAACTCCCGAGATGTGGAAATGTTTTTACTTTTTTGACAGAAAACTGTCTAAATATTTCACCGAAAGACGGCTGAATTTCAATTCTGAAAATACAAAATCTCCCTCTCGTAAGAGGGGATAGACCTAACCTCTTCCATACCCTCCCCGTTCAGTCCTTTCTACTTAATACACTCTAGATTGACAGATTTTAAAATGTTTCATCTAAAGTGTGCACCAGGTCTGTTACTTCAGTTTTTAAAACTGTTTTAAAAGTTTTTAAAACGTGGGTGGGAGGAGATCTCTAGATACTTTCAATTAATGGAGGGGTTCCCCCCCCCCTCCTTTTAAAAAAAGAATAGTATACACTTCTGGGATTGAAATTTTCCCAAATCACATCATAAATGTGTTTACGAGATATTTTCATCTGAATTCTAAAAATGCAAAAGCGCCCTCGTATGCAGGGGCGTCGATCCTGGAGGACGGGGAGCGCGGACGGGGGAAGAGGGGAGGGGCAAACATTATGATTCCCGAAATGAGGAAAATTTTCTTGCGTTTTTTGATAGAAACTGGAAGGGTGGTGTTAGCACTCGCCCACGCCTTCTCCCTGCTCGCCCGTCCCTTCCCACCCCCCGCCCCTATGCATACAAGTAGACTGTGGTTACACTTTGAACATAGACAGTTTTCCAAATATGCCACAAAATGTGTGCCCCAAAACGTTTAAATACAATCAGAAAATACAGAATCTCCCTGGTGTAGGAAGGGAGAATAGGGAACAGGGCTTATCCCCTCCCACCTTCTCTGATTGACAAATTTCCAGATATTCCAACGCAAGTGTGGACCAGATTGTTGAATTTCAGTTCTAAAACTGAAAAAAGCTCCCTCGAATATGGGAGACGTATCTTGCCACCCTCCCATTGCTTCGTCCCCTCTATAGACTTAGTGTACTTTGGGGAATGACAATTTCCGAATTTTCTACAAAAAGTGTGCTTCGGATCGCTTTATTTCAATTCTAATAATGCAAAACGCCGTCTTGTGTTCCCCCTCCAACATCCTCCCCTTATAAAGCTCTACCTCACTAGACTTTGTACATATAACACAAAGATGGTGCACACTCGGAATAAGAGCTAAATTCCATGATTTTAACACGTCCCTGAAAAAGCCCTATTTATTTTTTCAATTATTCTTTTCTTTTTTTGCGGGGGGGGGGGGGCGCTGGAAAAAATCCAAGTATTGCACCAAAAGTTTGCACCAGATCGCTGAATTTCAGGTCTGAAAATGCAGAATCACCTTCGTGTGGGAGGAGAAATGCCCCTTATCTACACCCTCGTGTGCTTGCTTTTTCTGTTTGAATTGCTTAACAGACAGCGTTTATGATAATAATTCATCGTAAAAATTTATTCAAATAATACCACTTTATAAGCAAATTGTTCATTGTAATCTACATCAAAATATTCTGCAACCTTGAACAAGTTGGACTGTTTCAAGTCGATAGAACACCCAAACATGCATAAAATTGCACCATTTACAACATCAAAATGCAAAAAGTTCTCACCGTGGCAGGGGGACACCCCCCCCCCCTCCCACACCCTCCCCCCTCCCACACCCGCACCCACCGCCCGCCGCTCGCTACGCTCGCTTGGGCTCGGTCGCATTCATGACATTCAGTGGAAGAATTAATACAATAATTTTATCTATTAAAATGATACCATTTAAGGCAAATTATTCAATAATAATCGACCTCAAAACATTCTGCTACCATAAACAAGTGGGACTGTTTCAAGTCGATAAAAAACATATATCAAATTGCACCATTTACAACATCAAAGTGCAAAAAGTTCTCACCATGGGAGGGGGAACATCCCCCTCCCACACCCTCTTCCCTTGCTCGCTCCGCTCGCTCGGGTTCGGTCACGCGTTCATGATATTAAGTGTATTAAGAAGTTAATTCAAATGATACCATTTTATAGCCAAATTGTTTTAGAATAATCGACATTAAAATATATTATACCTTAAACAAGTGGGACTGTTTCAAGTCGACAAAATGCGCAAAAACATGCATCAAATTGCACCATGTACAACTTCAACATGCAAAACGTTCTCACCCTGGGAGGGGGAACACCCCCTCCCTTATCCTCCCCCCCCCCCCCCCCCCCGCCTCCCTCGCTCACCCCGCTCGCCCCGCTCGCTCGGGCTCGGTCGCGTTCATGATATTCAGTGTTAGAATTAATACAAGAAGTTTATTTAAATGATACCATTTTATACTGAAATTGTTAATAATAATCTACATAAAATGTACTGCTACCTTAAACATGTGGGACTGTTTCAAGTCGATAAAACACGCAACAAAGACCTAAACAGAGAACTGGATTGTCATTTTCATTATGTAAAGTACTAGTACTCAGTATACCTGTCTATATTGCTATTTTCACGCCCACTGTGCTGTCTCTCTTATAGCGAAATTCACAAAAATTTACATAACGGTGTTAATGAACTTCCTATTGCGTATGCAAAAATGCGTTATGCCGGTGCTCTCGACAGCTACCAACTTGTCGTCAGCTTTCAGTAATCTGCCGTCCTTGTGTATGCAAAAACGTGTTATTCCGGTGTCTTTGACCGCTCAAACCAACTTACAACCTGTTCTCGACTATTTGTTATTGTATAATATTATGCAAAGATGTATTACCACGGTGCTTCCGACTCCTCTCAGAAATTTGTTAACAATGTTTATGCAAAAATGTGTCACCCTTGTGTATCTGACTCCTCTATGTAAGTTGCCACCTACCCTCAGCAAACTGTTATCGTTGTGTTTACACAAATGTGTTTCTACGGTGTTTTCGACCACCCTCAATAATCTATTGTCTGTTTGCCTTTGCAATTACCTCTCTGAACTGTTCAGTGCAATTTTGCCCTCCTATAGACTAGTAACAACCACATTCCGTACGCATTATGCTCACGTAGTTACCGTTGAATTTTTGACATGCCTTGTTTTGCGTATGGAAACTGAACATTCCTTAACCGTCTATCATCAGGGTAAATATTCTTTCACTTATCTTCCTTTAAAACCTAACAGCAGATGTATTCTTGAGCAGCTATTTTCTGTAAACAGCCTATCTTTATATTCACCTATTTTGTACCATGCACAATGATAAATCCAAATACCACTGTTAACACGAACGCGCTGCTGTTAACATACTTTATCCTCAGTCACTTGCTGATATGACACCAGTAATTTCAGAAAACAGCGAAGAGGGCGAAGATTCTGACATCGTCACTTTCTTATTATATGCAAACTCCTGAATTAAGACTAGATTTCGACTGTAACGATGCCGCAGTCCAAAATTTATTCACTCACTATCACACAGAGGATGAACTTCTTTCACTCACTCATAATGACGTAACTCAACTCTTTATTTCACATTTTAATATCAGAAGCTTAAATAAAAACTTTGATCAATTTCTTTCTATAGTGAGCACGTTAAAAACTGAATATGATATTATCGGGCTTATTGAAACTTGGTTAAAGGAGACATCACCCTCTTCGCTGCTTACAATAGACGGCTTTAGACTCATAACAAATAATAGAACATGGAAGAAAGGAGGAGGAGTCGGATTTTAGGTGTCACAGAATTTAGATTGTGTTTTTTTTTTTTTGAAAAAATATAGCGTGATGTCAGAAGTTTTTGAGAGTGTATTTATTGAGGTCAAAACTTTAAATAAAGGTAATATTAAAATTGGGGAGATTTATCGACCACCAAGATCAAACCCTGCTGAATTTTTAGAGTTATTCTGCGGCCTAATTTCGAGCAGTTATTTTGATAGTAAGACATGTTTTGTCATGGGTGATTTTAACCTCAATCTTCTTAATTACAATGATAATCTTAAATGCGCAGATTTTTTTTTTTACCTTATGTTGTCGAAATCATTTATCCCCCTTACAAGAAAACCGACTCGAATAACTGATGATGTATCTACTCTTATTGATAACATTTTTGTAAATGACTTATTTTCTGACATCACATCTGGCATAATAGTTTCTGACGTCACTGATCAGTTTCCAATCTATGCCCTTGTGTCCAATTTTATGACTGCTAATGTTCCTCACACCCACAATCCGGATATTCGTGTAATGTCTGAATCCAACCTTGATAAACTTAGGGAGAAATTAAGTTCAGAAGATTGGTCCACCGTACATACTCAAAGCGATATTGATTTAGCATTTGAAAATTTTATGAATATTTTGATTACTAATTATGAATCTGGTGTTCCTCTCCAAAGGCCTCACCATTCAAATTACAAAAAAAGTACCTCGACAACCATGATGGGTAACAAAATTTCTTCTCAGGTCTATCAACCGCAAGAATAATCTTGTTCATAAATATCGCAAAGATCCATGCCCTCGAAATAAATCAAGATATACTCGATATCGGAATATATTGACATCCTTAATACGTGTTGCTAAGCGGAATTATTTTTCGCGACAGTTTGTTAAATATAGACATGATGTGAAGAGTACGTGGAAGGTGATTAACGAGACCCTCAAATGCAAAACCAATACCGATCCTCCCAAATATATTTCAGCGGACGGCCGGCAGATTAACGATCCGGTTATCATGGCGGAATCTTTTAATGATTATTTCGCAAGTCTTGGTCCACATCTTGCCAGTAAAATTCCGAAATCCTCAACTGAATATCATAGATATCTAGGTAATAGGAATTCTCAATCAATATTTTTAGAACCTATTTTTGAAGAAGAAATTGTTGATATGTGACCGTGCATCCCAAAACGAACATAAAGTCGCACACACTGATTTTGCGTGAGGACTGAAAATAAGTGAAATGGGTCAACCTAGCCGAACTTGACTTTTTCATATTTTCTGAAAGAGCGGGTCTTCTTTAACATTATGCTAAAATTTGGTATCATAAAATGGGCAAGAAGTGTGTTTTTTAGCACTTTATCTCGAACATTTTTGGTAGAATAGTGTGATTAGGTGTGTCTTTAAAATCCCTTTTTCATTTCTGAAAAAACCTTGTCCACACTCTTCACTTTCAACTCTAATAACTTGTGAAAGGATAATGCTACTTCTTTGAAAGTTGGCATTAATTATGGACAGAATGTGTTAATGAGGCATGCTTAATTTCAGTTTAATCTGAGAATCCCTTCATTGTTGTTACTCTGGTGGTTTAATTTCTGTTTTTGTTCCATTCATCGCACAGCCAGCACGGTTTGGTAAAAATTAAGCGCTTGAATAGACACTGTACTTAAGAGCCTCTTTTCTCAGTTCACACTTTTCCTGCGTTTGTGCTTTCTTTCCAATATTTAGATAGGTTAGGAGAGTCCATTTGATTTGAGTTATACATTATTTTAAAGCTTAAAGTCTGCTCTGTCAGAATATGGTCTTAACTAAAAATTCATGTCCGGCGACTTATTGTTTGTTTTGAGGTGCAGGGTCACATTATTGTCAAGAATTTAAACGATAAAAAAAGTTCAGGATATGATTGAATAACACATTTTCTTTTTAAAAAATGTTTTGAATCAAATCATTTCTCCTTTAACATACATTTTTAATCAATCTTTTTTTAATGGTAAAGTCCCCAATAAAATGAAAGTGCAAAAGTTGTCCCTATCTTTAAGAAGGGACACAAAGATTTGGTGAATAATTACCAACTAATTTCCTTATTGACTTCAATCTCTAAAATTCTTGAAAGGTTAGTTTACACGCGATTATTGAAATTTCTCACAAATCATAATATTTTATCAGATTCTCAGTTTGGTTTCAGAAAACATTATAACACAACCCATGCTTTACTTACTTTTATGGACACGGTAGCTCATGCCATAGATAATTTTGAGCATACAATTGGAGTTTTTCTTGATTTTTCTAAAGCTTTCGATACGATAGATCACGAAATTTTATTTTCTAAACTGTTTCATTATGGAATTCGCGGGACACCTCTCGAATGGTTTAAGAATTACTTAACCGATAGAAAGCAATTTGTTAACATTAACGGCTATGATTCGCAGTTAAAACTTATTTCATGTGAAGTCCCACAGGGCTCCCTCTTGGGCCCACTTTTATTTATCTTATACATAAACGACCTTCACAAATCATCGCCAATTTTATCATTTATTTGTTTTGTTGATGACACAAGTTTGTTTTGTTCTCATCGAGACCCCAATACATTAATTGATATGATGAATACTGAACTTAGGTCTGTGCAATCATGGATTTATGCAAACAAATTATCCCTGAATATAGAAAAAGACTTATTATATGGTATTTAGTAATTCTTTGAATGTTGTTCCACACGAGATCAAAATAAATGATATATGTTTAACGCAGGTCAATAACGCAAAGTTTTTAGGGCTTTGGATTGACCGAGAATTATCCTGGAAAACTCATATTAACTTTGTAAGTAAAATTTTGTCCAGAAATATTGGAATTTTAAATAAGCTTAAACATTTGTTCCCTGTTTATATTTTGCAGAGTATATATGTGACTCTGCACCTCAAAACAAACAAAAAGTCGCCAGACATGAATTTTTAGTTAAGACCATATTCTGAAAGAACAGACTTTAAGCTTTAAAATGATGTATAACTCAAATCAAATGGACTCTCCTAACCTATCTAAATATTGGAAAGAAAGCACAAACTCAGGAAAAAGGTGAACTGAGAAAGGAGGCTTTGAAGTACAATGTCTATTCAAGCGCTTAATCTTTACCAAACCGTGCTGGCTGTGCGATGAATGGGACAAAAAACACGAAGTAAACCACCAGATTAACAACAATGAACGGATTATCAGATTAAACTGAAATTAAGCATGCCTCATTAACACATTCTGTCCATAATCAATGCCAACTTTCAAAGCAGTAGCGCTATCCTTTCAAAGGTTATTAGAGTTGAAAGTGAAGAGTGTGGACAAGGTTTTTCAGAAATGAAAAAGGGATTCTAAAGAAACACCTAATCACACTATTCTACCAAAAATGTTCTTGATAAACTGCTAAAAAAACACACTTTCCTGCCCGTTTTATGATACCAAATTTTAGCGTAATGTAGAAGAAGACCTGCTCTTTCAGAAAATATGAAAAAGTCAAGTTCGGCTAGGTTGACCCATTTCACTTATTTTCAGTCCTCACGCGAAATCAGTGTGTGCGACTTTATGTTCGTTTTGAGGTGCACTGTCACATATTCTTCTTTAATATCTCCACACCTTAATTATGGAATTTTGGCGTGGGGAAATGTATTTAATTTACTATTAGATTCCCTTCTTCGTATTCAAAAGCGTGCAATAAGAATTATAAACCACGCCGGATATTTTTTGCTCATACCAACTGTTTTTTTTTTTCATCAAAACAGAATTCAGAAAATTCCAGACCTATTTTATTATAATCTTGGAATTTTCATGTATAAACTAACAACTAATGAATTACCATCTGTTTTTATCCACATGTTCAAAAGAAATCGCTCTATTCATTGCTACCCCACTCGTCAGAGTGACGCTTATCACCTTCCCCGTACTCGCACTATTTTTGTAAAGAAAACAATTATGTTTACTGGACCCAGATACTGGAATGACCTCCCTCAAGATACTACTTCTTCCTTATCATTATTCACCTTCAAACGCAAACTAAAACGGCTATTACTTAGTGGATACACACTTCCCGGCTCTTAGCAACGTTTTTGTTTGTTTGTTTTTTTTTTTAATACTCCCAGTCTTTTGTCTTTGTCCGCAGCTCCAAGTTATTTAACGATACCGTTATAGCACTTTTTTTTTTTTTTAAACACGGCGAAATATGTACAGTCTCGTTTAAGCGATATCAAAGTATTCATGTGGTTCGATAGTTCGTTCTTAATACTGATTTTGCACTGGTACAATTTAAGTTGGTCGAGATAAACATGTCCGTTCTCCGTATAATTTCACGCCTATGAATTCGGGAACCTACATTTCTTACAAGCATCATTGCTTTTATGTATGCCCCATCATATTTCTGACATTGATTTGTGATATCCTCAGATGATGATGACCATTTTTATTTGTGTGCAATGTTTGTTTGTCTTTTTTTTCAGACATATAAGATATGGTTGTGTATGATTTTATTTTGTACTTTTGTTTTATTGTCAATCATTTTGTAATCCCATCACTGAGAAAGTGGAAATATGAAATAAACTTGAAACTTGAAAAAAAAATGCATCAAATTGCAACATTTACAACATCAGTATGCAAAAACTGTGTGAGGAGGAAACCCCCCTCCAACACCCTCTCCCCTCGCTCGCTTCGCTCCCTCGCATCTAACCGCTCCCCCTAACATTAAGATCAAATCCTGGCTACGCCGGTGATAGGCCCCACTAGGTCTATTTAGTATGCCCCCATAGTGATGTCACACAGGCGGAGCAAGACCCCCCGGTTAGAGCTAAAATTGCACGATGTAATCATTCAATTATCTATGAATATTTCTTTTCTTACTTTTTTTTTTTTATAGGAAAAAAATCCCAAATTTCACCAAAAGTGTGCACCAGATCGCTGAACTTCCGGTCTGAAAATGCAAACTCTTCCCCCTCCCACACCCTCCCCCGCTAGGTCGCTCCGCTCCCTCTCACAGATATTTCCTCCCCACCCACCATCATTAAGACGGAACGATGCCCCTGGGATGATTGCCTTATTGACTTAAATCAAGAAAATTGAAGAATACAATTAATAGCTACAGGAAAATATCTACTACGTTATTACATACAAAGAAATGGATATCCATACTACCATTTTATTGAATTTATTTGGCCATTATTCAGGGATGCGCTACGATTTTGAAAGGGGGGGGTGTCAAAATCGCCTGTCAGTCAAGCAGAAAGAACATCAAAAGACAAAAGAAACAACAACAAAAAAATCCGCCGAAAGTCGGCTGACAAGCAAAAAAAAAACAAACAAAAAACAAACAACAACAAAGAGCAAAAAGTCTTCATATTTTTGCTGCCACTTCCCTCCCACTTTGAATGCAAAAGAGTGGGACATTCGATCCCTGTAAAGTGTGTGTGTGTGGGGGGGGGGGACCAAGTTTCTCTCTCCCCCACCCCCACCCCCACCCAAGGGCTGCGCCGGTCCGGTTATGGGCTTCTAATCGTTGTGATGGTGACTATCGCCGATCATCCCCCCCCCCCCCCCCCACTCCTTAGTACGGATTTACGCCGTTGTATTATACAATCCCTTGAACGTCACCTCTTCCTCACAACCTTGTGCAACAAAGTAGTTAGTGTACAAGTACTTTGTTATACTCAGGCAGATCATGAATCCCCTTGCCTGTTCAAACGCATTTGTATTGATTAGCGTTATTCAGAGTTAAGCAAAAAGAGAGATCCCCTTGTATGCCTTACTCTCAAATTTCACTAAAGCGTCTACATTCGTCTTTGCAGACCCTCTACCCACTTTTGCTTTGTTTGTTTGTTTTTTTTTTTACTAATTGTGACTGTAACTCTAGACACGAAAAAGACCAATTTAAAAAAAATGAGCTTAGATTGAAGCTGTTAATTAAGTGTGGCCTTCTTCAACTTCCGCTGGAGTGTAATGTCCTTTCTGCTCCGCTCACAATGATTAATCCTAGCATTTCAGCAAAACTCTATTTCCAAGTCTTTTTTTTTTTGTCCGACAAGATGAGTCCCTATTGCCATTTTACATCATCCTCAGCACCCAAGTTGATGAGTTATATCTCTTTCTAAAACAGTAAATCCCATTTGTTGACATTAATCATCATGCCAAATTTGCCAAGCAAATTTTTGTGGCTTTGGTAGTGTTGTTGTTGGGTTGTTTTTTTTTTTTTTTGTATTTCTGGATTTTATTGATCAGATCAAAAACATTGTGCTTTTTCATAAATCAAATGACATATACATTTTTGACATCACAAAACAAACATTTGATAGCATTCAATGATAGTAAAATAACCAGGCGTCTGATCCTTTTTTTTTTTCACTACTTGACTCTCTAACACACGTTAACACCAATAACTCTAGAAAATTAATAGCCTTCAATGGAAACACTAAATATTACCAAAGACAAGACAAAACAAACCAAAGGCGCAAGAACAAACACTACAATCTTAAAAAAAAAAAACCACGAAAAACAAAACAAAACAAAGGTACTATTCACCTAGCTCATTTATGCACTCTCCGTAACTTCCTCTTTACAATAATATACTTATACACCCAGCCCTGGGCTGAAGATGCCAAGTCTCCTGTCCCTTCTCTCGGCCTTGGGGGGGGGGGGGGGGGGTGGTATTCAACGCTACAATCTTTTGGATGATAATGCAGAACATAACAATTATTTCATAAACATAAACTGCAGTGAACACCATGACAAGAGAGAGAGAGAGAGAGAGAGGAGGGGGAGGGAGGGAATCAGAAAAAGGAATATAAACCGCGGTGAGGAAGAAAGGACCATCTGAGCAAGGGAAAGGGAAATGAAAGGGGGAAGGGCAGTTGACTTTCTATAAAGATATAATTTGTTCTATTTTCCTCCATTTTGCCCCATACAAATCAAATTTATTTTTGCTTTTAGCTATTGCTTCTTTAACCAAACTATATATATTTATTTTTTTTTTTTACATATTGCACAAAATGTTGCCTTTGAGGACATAAACTTTGATACTTACAGCATAAAATGAATTGTTTACTTATTATGAAATTGTAAAAAAAAAACACACAATCTTTCCCTAGATGTATAACACCATATAGCACATTTTGACATGAAAAACAATTGCAAGGAATCAATTTTACTTTTTTTTCTCTTTTAACAATAGCTCCCAGAATACTGACACCTTCCGGCAATCAAAAAACAAATGTTCTATTGTCTCCGGTTCGCTTTTACAAAAGGAACATCTTGAGTCATCTTTTCTCCCTATTCGAACAAACCACGTGGCTTTGTGCTGCAAGATCACATAGCTTGTTTAGTAGCATCTCAGGATGAGGACATGATTATACATTTCTAAGGGTTGAAAGGCTAATATGAGTGTTTATTCTTTAACCTAAACAAACATTCATTATTATACAGACAATCAGGCACCAGTCTTCGATCCGCCGTGTCCTTTGTATAGGGATGACAATGCCGATAGAGGGCGCTCTTCAGCCATCATCGATATCAACACTCCGAATGCAACCGACAACTCTGGCGATAACGTGGTTCATCTGTAAGTACATTGTGTAGACTTGTGCTTCCGTCATACTATTTTTAAGACTTTTTCTTTTCTTTTCCGTGGAAGATTTTGTCCCTCAGAAATTCCCATCGTGGTATATTTCAAAAGATTTTTTTTTTTAAGTTGCTGTGTGTCACGTTTGTCAGCGTATTCAGGGGGTGTACTAGCTTAACCTCGTTAAGACACGTATCACTGATACATATCTTGATACAAGAAAGCTTGGTGCATGTACCTTTTATTCTGATGAAGGAATTATGTACATGTAAAGGAACTAATGCTTAATGTTATTTATAAAAAAAAAAAATCGAATCAATATGCATGCATTAGCGCGTTGAATAGTGGGTATACTCTAATATGCAAAAATTTTAAAAAATGTTCTTTTACCATTATGGTACCCCACATGATGTTAGGGTATATGTGTGCGTGTATGTATATATGTGTGTATGTTTGTTTGTTTATAGCCACAAACGTGGAAAGAGTATCCTGATCTTGCAAACTTTGAATCACTTTCATATGATATCTGGGTAAGAGGTAAACTTTTTTTTTTTTAATCTGGGAGAATGAAGAGTTTGTGGTTGAAGATTTGCAGTCGTCATATGCCTTACATTGATATTATTAGAATATTTCCAACCATTGCAACTAATTGACAAATTGACCTACATCGACGTAAATAAGCACTGAATTGATCAGTGATTTAGTAGTAGCCGTGATAACATACTCGAGCAGTGTTCGAACCTAAAACCTCCACACTTGATCTCCGGAGAGGTGTCATTTCCACTAGACCACCGAGCTTTCGCCCGACAGCATGTGTTGGTTCTAATCCTTGTAGCATGCAGCGGGTACTGCTTGATTATTAAAATTCATGAATTTTAATCTCCATAATTATAAACTCTTTAATTACTGACGGTAGTCTAGCGGTAGTGACGAGGTGCATTCTTTTAAACGCTAAATTCATGAGGTGTCATTTTGACAGAAGACCAGATGTGCTATTTATTGCTACATGTAAAAAAAAAACAACAACAAAACAAACATTTAAAGAGTAATTCAATTCAATTTTATATTCAAAGTTTAATTCATTTTTCGACAAAACATATGTTTCACTTCATTCAATAACAAAGAATAAGATAAGTAGAACATAGTGAATTGAAAAGACTACAACAATTGAGGACCTATAATAATCATACGTTGTATAATTAGAAAGAAACAGAAATGATCAAAGTGAAATACATGTATACCGTTGCTTTAAGTGCGAAAAATGGAGGGACCCACTAAAAAGACAGAGCTTGTAGTATGTGGGCCCCTCTGAAGAAGAACATCGATGAAAAAATAATTTTAATCATCGTAAATACAAAAAAATAACAAAGTGGAAGAAGTCTGGAAGCCCACTAAAAATTCGATTAACAAAAAAAAAAATACATTTACATAGACGCGAACAAACATGAGACAGGACTAGACAACAAGACAACTACTGGAGAAAAGGTTGTACAGGACAAAACGGGATGGACAAGACTGACGAACTGAAGACAAAATAGCAGACAAGGACGCAAAAGAGAAACAGAAACAGTAACAGAACAACAGAAATAACATAAACAGCGATCTTCGCCAGAAGCATGCCAAGAGAAACAGAAGATAGTTGTGGGGAAAGTAACATTTTGACGCCTGAAATAAAGACAAGAATATAGAAAATAGAGGGACATATGAACAGGAGTAACATACGGAAAGTCAACTTCTAGACGCTATGGGCAGAATATCATAGATGACAACATTGCAAACATCCAGGGGAAAAAATACTATTAATTCTTGGAAGAGGGGACAAAGTGAACAGGTCAGTATGTAAAAAAAAAGCCAAAAGGTTAATTCAGTATTGTAGAGTCATACGATTGCAATAAAAAAAGACTTCAGTCTCCTCTTGAAAGAATATATGGATGGAGCATTTTTATGTGATGATTCAAATAATTCCAATAATTTCGGTCTACATAAATAAGTGTGTTTTTAGCAAAAATCGTTCTTTAAAGAGGTAAATGAAATTCACTGGAACGCCTAGTGGGATATTCATGAAATGATTGATTTTTTAGGAACATAGAATCAAAAATAGGTGGAAGCAAGTAATTGCAATAATTGTACATAAATTGCCCTAAATTAAACAAAAACAAATCTGTCATTCTTAAGAGCTTGTTAGAGGCAAACAACATATTTGTATGAGAACGTACAGGGGAATTGCAGATAACACGGAGAGCTTTCTTTTGTAAAAGAAACACTTTCTTTAGTAAATTCTGATGCGTGTTGCCCCAAACTAATACTCCATAATTAAGATGAGGTAATATTATCAACAGTATTACTAACAAGCATATATTTCGTTTTTTGAGCATTGAGTGATAGCCTATTGGCCCTGACCCAATTTGTCACTTTTTTCAATTCAATATAATTTTTATGAACAAGAAAATCAATATCATTATGGGCAAAGAATACATTTGTGTCATCTGAAAAATGAATAAAAGAGAGGTCGTCGGATACGCGACAAAAATCATTGATATGAATAATGAACAATAACGGCCCTAAAAGACTTCCCTGTGGGACGCCGCATTTGACTTCTCTGACAGCTTAATCATTGTTTTTAATTGTTACAAATTGTTTTCTATCAACTAAATAACTCTTGAACCACTCAAAGGCCTACCTACGTATTCCATAATGCGATAACTTATAAAGTAAAATATCATGATTGATGGTGTCGAAGGCCTTGGAGAAGTCCAAGAAAATACTAACTAAATGAGAATGGTTATCAATTGCATTAACAACTCTATCAACAGAATGCAAAAGAGCATGCGTAGTACTATGTTTGTCGCGAAAACCGAACTGATAATTCGTAAAAACTTCATGTACCTTCAAAAATTGATCATTCTCTTATAAATGAGTTTTTCTAAGACCGTAGACAACGACGATAATAATGAAATTGGGCGATGATTGCTGACTTCAAACTTATCACCTGCCTTAAATATTGGGATTACTTTAGCTAATTTCATTTTATCAGGAAACACACCGTTAAAAATTGGCAAATTAAATATATGAGCAAGTGGATCAGCAACCGATGAAATAACACCTATAAGTACAAACTTATCTATCTCATCATAACCAGAACTTCGTTTATTTTCAAAAGAGGAAACTATATCAATAATTTCAAATCTGTTAGTTGGTATAAAAAAGATAGAATCCGAGTTACGCTGACCTAAAAATTCAGTAAAATGAATATCTGTTGCAGGAATATTTTGAGCATAATTTTCGCCTATTTTTGAAAAATAAAAAATAAAAATATTTGCAATATGAAGGGGATCATTAATCAATTCATCATTCAATTTAATATTATCAATGTTAGAGTTTTTACTCGGAACATTCATGGCCTGTTTTAGAACTTTTTTTATTTAGGGACTCTAGGAAGCTAGCGTCCCTACCCTGTGACATCGACATTGTTGAGACTAAGTGTAAGCCAACATAAAAATATAAGGGGAGAAGAACTGTACAGTTTAAATAAAATGTGACTCTGCACCTCAAAACAAACAAAAAGTCGCCAGACATGAATTTTTAGTTAAGACCATATTCTGAAAGAGCAGACTTTAAGCTTTAAAATGATGTATAACTCAAATCAAATGGACTCTCCTAACCTATCTAAATATTGGAAAGAAAGCACAAACTCAGGAAAAGTGTGAACTGAGAAAAGAGGCTCTGAAGTACAGTGTCTATTCAAGCGCTTAATTTTTACCAAACCGTGCTGACTGTGCGATGAATGGGACAAAAATCAGGAAGTAAACCACCAGAGTAACAACAATGAAGGGATTATCAGATTTAACTGAAATTAAGCATGCCTCATTAACACATGCTGCTCATAATCAACGCTGACTTTCAAAGCTGTAGCATTATCCTTTCAAAAGTTATTAGAGTTGAAAGTGAAGAGTGTGGACAAGGTTTTTCAGAAATGAAATGAGGGATTCTAAAGACACACCTCATCACACTATTCTACCAAATATGTTCGAGATAAACTGCTAAAAAAACACACTTTCCTGCCCGTTTTATGATACCAAATTTTAGCATAATGTAAAAGAAGACCCGCTCTTTCAGAAAATATGAAAAAGTCAAGTTCGGCTAGGTTGACCCATTTCACTTATTTTCAGTCCTCACGCAAAATCAGTGTGTGCGACTTTATGTTCGTTTTGAGGTGCACGGTCACAAATGCATTTTGAAATAGGCAGTATGTATACTATGAACATGGGATGTAATATCCGCACCAAAAATACAGGTATTAAAAAAGGGTAGTGCAAAATTGTACGTCATGACTTCAGGTTATAGGAACAAAATGTGAATAAGGCCGTAGACAAAGGAAATGATAATTCCCGTGCTGGGACCCCCAGAAACCTCAATAACTGTCCCACGAGCAATATCACGAGCAAGAAAATAAACAAATTTTACAAAGATGTTCCCGTTAACTGATATGCATGTTCTGTAATAGGCAAATAACTCGGTATCATGAACATTCAGCAAAAACAATAAACTGCCAGATCTTTTTCCCCATTCCATTTAAACAGGACTTCGAGCCTACCAGACGATAACAGATTTCCTGAAGGAACGACAAGAGTAACATTCGCTGCTTCCGATGGATCAAACAATCATGCAACCTGTGACCTCTATGTCCGAGTGACGGGTAGGAGATCAAATTAAGTCTAGTCATAGTACAATCTAGCAATTATGTGAAGGAAATGGATGAAGTTTCTGCTATCCTTAAATGGGATGATTATATGTGAACACTGTGCTTCGGAGACACTGATATTTAGATACTTTGAAGGACCTAAAGAGTAAAACAAATCAAATCAACATGATATGGTGGAAATCTGAAAGGCCGCTTTGAAGGGAAATGAAACCCAAATACATGGTTATGTTAATCAAATGAATGCAGCAGCAACTATATTAGAAGCCAGTGAAAGTTTGAGAAAAATCCGTCCAAGTCGTCCAAAAGTTATGATGTTTCTTTTCAAAGCAACCATCGCTAGATGACAAACCTACTACAATTCGTGGTGTCGTGTATGTACATGTACAGTGCGTATCAAAAAAAAAAGTAATCCAACTTTGGAAGGCTATTATTGTCAGCGTATGGAGAGCGCAATAATGATAGTCGTGAGAAAAGGGGAACTCTTCCTCTTTCCAATGATACCTAATTCTGTTGACAAACGTAATCCATAACTGACCACATGAACTTTAACTGTTTGATCCACGTTCACACACGACTCAGTCGACGGCGTGCCGACTTCGCATATTCTGCTCAAGCCGCTGCGACACAAACCCGCCAAGACCTATATCCATGAATCGCCACAGGCCACAGTGCAATTGAAGCATTTCTCGCGATTTCATTCCTACTGCATAGCTTGCATTGCATATGGTGATTGAATAGCAAGCTGTGTTCCTTCTGAATTTGTGCGTAAATGTTAAGTTTCTGTCACTATTTTGTATGCAAAAGTAATGCTTTTTTAACAATAATGTAGTTTCTGGTCATTTGAAAGAGAAGCAATAACAGATTTGTCATACAATTTCCATCAAAGCAAAGCTTGGGACATTCTCTACGACGTTGCTCACTACAGGTCAAGTTAAACAGAAATCTATAAAAGTTACACGGATTTGAAAAAAATAGAATCCTTTCCCAAAGCATGTGTTCAGAGTAACGTTGCCCACAGGGGATCTATAACATGGCACATAATTATAGACAACTTGCGCTCTTTCCAAGTTTTGCGTGTTATTGTGAACAATGTGTGTTGTACTGCATGGATGAGATCTGTCGATGATGATGGCTAAATCATAAGGCCAGCCTGCACGACTGCAAGTTCGTGTTTAGAGTTTCTTCTGGCCTTTTATGCTTCATAACCTTCAACATGGCCATGTTTTTGTTAACTTTCTCCTTCCTAAAAAGGCTAAACCATTATCCATTTCTCCCATCATGAATTATTCAAGACATGGTCTGTCGCTGCTAGCTGTGTTGAATATGAACATAGAAAATGAACTGTGTGGGTTGTATGACCTTTGTGGGAGTGACAAAGTTATCGGACAGGAGGCCATGTTGAAGGATATGAACCGTAAAATGTAAGGAGAATCCCTAAACACAAGCCTGTATTTGTACAAGCTGACCTGTTTGGCCACTTCCATTAGCAGATCTCATCCACGCAGGGAGGTATGCATCGTTCCGTCACAATAACACACAAACTTGGAAAAGTGCAATATGTCATTTTTGTTTTCGAAGTTTATGTGCTCAATCATGTATGACATTTATCAACATAGTTATACCAATGGGAAGAGAAAGGATTCGTCTTTCTCTACAATAAACAATGTGCTCTCCATAGCGGACAATTATGAAATATATAGTAGCCCTCCAAAGTTGAATTACCTTTCTGTTTGATAGGCACTGTACAGACTACAACGATATGTTTCATGTTTCATGTTTGTTTTTATTTTCATTTCCAATCAATATACATAGGTAATACAAACGTCAAATGATTACATATCTTGTAACATATAATACATAATTGTTTCATAAAGGACTTGGTGGAAATGAAAATTGAGGGGATGCTAAAAAGCGAACTTGAATAGTGCAGTCCCCTCACTTACGTTACATTACTACAATACATTAATACATAACTTAAACTTACAATACTACAATACATGTACCGTACAAGTTAATCATTGAAAGTATGTGCTTTTCATTATACATCGATGGTATCGTGAAGCATATGCTGTCACACACACAGACAAACACACACACACGTACACACACACATACATATACATACACACACAGGAGAGAGTAGGGAGAGAGAGGGAGGGAGGGACAGAGGGGGGAGTAGAGAGAGATATAACGAACATAACTCTACTAAATTTTATTCTCTTTTATCAATGAAAAACCGAATCCCCTCGTCTTGTTACTGACATATTAAGAGATATACCGATGCCTTTTGAAAGGAAAAATTCAGTGATATAACAGTGAATATGTGTTAAATTTTCTTAAAATTATGTTTATATCCCGTACATAACATCACTATAAGTGTTTCAATTTTCGTATTCATGGCTGACTCACAAAAACTTTCACTTTTTAAGGGATAGCCAGATGTTTATCAAAATTTGCAGAGGTTTTCTGCTTATATTGCTGCATTCTGTCGATTAACATATGTACGTATGTATGTATGCATAATTTATACAATTGTGACCCTGCATCACACACACACACATTTTGTATTATATTATATTATATTTTTATTATTATATTATATTTATTCTGAAAGAGTATACTCTAAGCTTTACACTGATGTACAACTCAAAATTAATGGACTCTCCTAACCTATCTATATATTGGAAAGAATGAACACACTCTGGAAAAGTGTAACTGAAAAGACGCTCTAAAGTAGATTATCTATATTCAAGCGCTTAATCTTTACCAAAGAGTGCTAGCTGAGCGATGAATGGGACAAAAAATGGATGTTAACTACCGGAGCACCAACATTGAAGGGATTATCGGATTAAGCATGCTGTATTAACCCGTTCCTTACGGGAACCTGGTTTACCAGGTTCCCGTGGGAGCAACTGATATACGGGAACCTGGATTACCAGGTTCCCAAAATGAAGACAAGGGTGCCTGCTTCAGTGGCCTAAATTCATGTTTCTTTGTGTTAAAATGCTCAGGAAAGTGGGTTTGATAAAAAGATCAGAGTTTATTCTATCAGGATTTGTTCTCCTGCTGTTTAAAAAAAGGGGGTTTTAACAGTATGTACCTTTTCCTGATTTCGTTTTTTGCTTGTTCTGCTCTAAACTCGTACGAACATGTACATAATGATCAAGGCTGAGATCAGTTAGAAATGCGGGTTCGCTGACCCCAGTCACCTCATTCAGGTACCCGGTTTTGTGTAGAACAAAAGATTCTGAGAGCTCATCAGCGCACGCTCTATTCATACCTCGCACCCGATCGATATTTCCATTGTTCACGGGCACATGTAGTTGACCGTAGAAAGGGGGACACAATGAGCCGCTTGACTGCCTTCACACAGCTGGATTACCAACCTGTGTGCCTCTCTGTCGACGGGCGAAAAGAATCTCGTTTGGGGGCATTAAAGGCACTCAGAGAATTGCGGAAGGAACGGGTTAACATATACAGATCGTGATTACTGCCATCTTTCAAAGCAGTAGCATTATCTTTTCAAAAGCTATTAGATTTGAGGGTGAAGAGTGTGCAAAAGACTTTCAAGAAACGAAAAGGGACCTCAAAAACCTACCTGATCTCACTACTTTACAACAAAAGGGCTTTAGAAAAAACTGCTGAAAACACACTTTCCTATTCATCGCAAAATCCCAAACTTGGAAATATCGTATACAAGAAGAAAAGCTCTTTCAGAAAGTATGAAAAACTTAAAATTAACTTGGATGACACGTTTCACCTTTTTTAATCCTCATGTGAAATCAAGGCGGGTGTGACTTTTTGTTCGTTTTGCGATACATGGTAGCCCATATATTTGTATGCATATTCTGAATATATCTGTGTGTGTTTGTGTGTGATTTATTGCCCTTTTACATGTGGTTTACTCATGAAAAAAAAAAAAAACTGTTTTGTAAGATCAATTACATTTTTTAAGGAATCTTTTACGGTTATGGCAGAATGATTCTTATTGTCCCCGCCGAACGAGTTCGAGCAGGGGACTATGAAACGGGCTCCGTACGTGTGTGTGTCCGTGTGTCCGTGTGTCCGTCTGTCCGTCTGTCTGTGCGTCCGTGTGTGATCAAAATTTTCAAAATGCTACTCCTTCGCCATTTCTAACCCGATTTTGATTCTGTTTGCTTTATATGATAGCACTACATAGGAGCTTTGAAACTTCTATACAGAATTTCAGTTGTGACCTTTGACCTTGACCTTTGACCTATATTGTACATTTTGCTTCAAAATGCTACTCCTTCGCCATTTCTAACCCGATTTTGATTCCGTTTGCTTTATATGATGGCACTAGGTGAGGGCTTCAAAACGTCTACATAGATTTTGACCTTTGACTTCTTTGACCTCTGCCCTTGATTTTTGACCTATATTGTACATTGCCTACAAATGCTACTCCTTCGCCATTTCTAACCCGATTTTGATTCCGTTTGCTTTATATGATGGCACCAGGTGAGGGCTTCAAAACTTCTACACAGAATTTTGACCTTTGACTTCTTTGACCTTTGACCTTGATTTTTGACCTATATTGTACATTGCCTACAAATGCTACTTCTTTGCCATTTCTAACCCGATTTTGATTCCGTTTGCTTTATATGATGGCACTAGGTGAGGGCTTCAAAACTTCTACACAGAATTTTGACCTTTGACTTCTTTGACCTTTGACCTTGATTTTTGACCTATATTGTACATTTTGTACAAAATGCTACTCCTTCGCCATTTCTAACCTGATTTTGATTCTGTTTGCTTTATGTGATAGCACTACATGGGAGCTTTGAAACTTCTATACAGAATTTCAGTTGTGACCTTTGACCTTGACTTTTGACCTATATTGCACATTTTGCTTCAAAATGCTACTCCTTCGCCATTTCTGACCCGATTTTGATTCCGTTTGCTTTATATGATGGCACCAGGTGAGGGCTTCAAAACTTCTACACAGAATTTTGACCTTTGACTTCTTTGACCTTTGACCTTGATTTTTTACCTATATTGTACATTTTGCTACAAAATGCTACTCCTTCGCCATTTCTAACCCGATTTCAATTCCGTTTGCTTTAAGTGATGGCACTAGGTGAGGGCTTCAAAACTTCTACACAGAATTTTGACCTTTGACTTCTTTGACCTTTGACCTTGATTTTTGACCTATATTGTACATAGCCTACAATTGCTACTTCTTTGCCATTTCTAACCCGATTTTAATTCCGTTTGCTTTATATGATGGCACTAGGTGAGGGCTTCAAAACTTCTACACAGAATTTTGACCTTTGACTTCTTTGACCTTTGACCTTGATTTTTGACCTATATTGTACATTTTGTACAAAATGCTACTCCTTCGCCATTTCTAACCCGATTTTGATTCTGTTTGCTTTATGTGATAGCACTACATGGGAGCTTTGAAACTTCTATACAAAATTTCAGCCGTGACCTTTGACCTTGACTTTTGACCTATATTGCACATTTTGCTTCAAAATGCTACTCCTTCGCCATTTCTGACCCGATTTTGATTCCGTTTGCTTTATATGATGGCACCAGGTGAGGGCTTCAAAACTTCTACACAGAATTTTGACCTTTGACTTCTTTGACCTTTGACCTTGATTTTTTACCTATATTGTACATTTTGCTACAAAATGCTACTCCTTCGCCATTTCTAACCCGATTTCAATTCCGTTTGCTTTAAGTGATGGCACTAGGTGAGGGCTTCAAAACTTCTACACAGAATTTTGACCTTAGACTTCTTTGACCTCTGACCTTGATTTTTCACCTGTATTGTACATTTTGCTACCAAAAATGCTACTCCTTCGCCATTTCTAACCCGATTTTGGTTCTGTTTGCTTTATATGATAGCACTACATGGGAGCTTTGAAACTTCTATACAGAATTTCAGTTGTGACCTTTGACCTTGACCTTTGACCTATATTGTACATTTTGCTACAAAATGCTACTCCTTCGCCATTTCTAACCCGATTTTGATTCCTTTTGATTTATATGATGGCACTAGGTGAGGGCTTCAAAACTTCTACACAGAATTTTGACCTTTGACTTCTTTGACCTTTGACCTTGATTTTTGACCTATATTGTACATTGGATACAAAATGCTACTCCTTCGCCATTTCTAACCCGATTTCGATTCCGTTTACTTTATGTGATGGCACTAGGTGAGGGCTTCAAAACTTCTACACAGAATTTTGACCTTTGACTTCTTTGACCTTTGACCTTGATGTTTGACCTATATTGTACATTTTGCTACAAAATGCTACTCCTTCGCCATTTCTAACCCGATTTTGATTCTGTTTGCTTTATGTAATAGCACTACATGGGAGCCTTGAAACTTCTATACAGAATTTCAGTTGTGACCTTTGACCTTGACCTTTGACCTATATTGCACATTTTGCTACAAAATGCTACTCCTTCGCCATTTCTAACCCGATTTCAATTCCGTTTGCTTTATATGATGGCACCAGGTGAGGGCTTCAAAACTTCTACACAGATTTTGACCTTTGACTTCTTTGACCTTTGACCTTGATTTTTGACCTATATTGTACATTGCCTACAAATGCTACTCCTTCGCCATTTCTAACCCGATTTTGATTCCGTTTGCTTTATATGATGGCACTAGGTGAGGGCTTAAAAACTTCTACACAGAATTTTGACCTTTGACTTCTTTGACTTTTGACCTTGATGTTGGACCTATATTGTACATTTTGCTACAAAATGCTACTCCTTCGCCATTTCTAACCCGATTTTGATTCCGTTTGCTTTATATGATGGCACTAGGTGAGGGCTTCAAAACTTCTACACAGAATTTTGACCTTTGACTTCTTTGACCTTTGACCTTGATGTTTGACCTATATTGTACATTTTGCTACAAAATGCTACTCCTTCGTCATTTCTAACCCGATTTTGATTCTGTTTGCTTTATGTGATAGCACTACATGGGAGCTTTGAAACTTCTATACAGAATTTCAGTTGTGACCTTTGACCTTGACCTTTGACCTATATTGCACATTTTGCTTCAAAATGCTACTCCTTCGCCATTTCTAACCCGATTTTGATTCCGTTTGCTTTATATGATGGCACTAGGTGAGGGCATCAAAATTCTACACAGAATTTTGACCTTTGACTTCTTTGACCTTTGACCTTGATTTTTTACCTATATTGTACATTTTGCTACAAAATGCTACTCCTTCGCCATTTCTAACCCGATTTCAATTCCGTTTGCTTTAAGTGATGGCACTACGTGAGGGCTTCAAAACTTCTACACAGAATTTTGACCTTAGACTTCTTTGACCTCTGACCTTGATTTTTCACCTGTATTGTACATTTTGCTACCAAATGCTACTCCTTCGCCATTTCTAACCCGATTTTGATTCTGTTTGCTTTATGTGATAGCACTACATGGGAGCTTTGAAACTTCTATACAGAATTTCAGTTGTGACCTTTGACCTTGACCTTTGACCTATATTGTACATTTCGCTACAAAATGCTACTCCTTCGCCATTCCTAACCCGATTTCGATTCCGTTTACTTTATGTGATGGCACTAGGTGAGGGCTTCAAAACTTCTACATAGAATTTTGACCGTTGACTTCTTTGACCTTTGACCTTGATCTTTTTACCTATATTGTACATTTTGCTACTAAATGCTACTTCCGGCGGGGACATATATTACGCACCGCGTAATTTCTACTTTTCCTTGTTTTAATTCAAGTTCTTCAATATTAAGGTTTTTTTAATGTTTAATAAGTTGAACATAGAAACCAGGTACAGATAACAAAATAACAAGACAAGCCTTATACTTAATTCATATTCCTGGCTATTTGATTGTAGAATGGGGAAAAAAATCAGGTAGCCTTGGTTTTCAATTGAACAATTTTGAAGTAAATGTACTGGAAAGAGGAACATGCTACGGTATATAGAACCTACATGTATCACTCTGCAACATTCATTCCATACAGTCAAGCGATGCCAGCAACTTCAAACACCCCATCACGGGTCCGTCGTAAACTGCAGCAGCGACCTCGTGTATGGCACCCAGTGTTCGTTTACCTGTAATGAGGGTTACGAGCTCTCTGGACCAACACAGCGGACGTGTGAGCTGGCTGACACTCAGGGATCGGCGCACTGGGATGGAACTCAACCCACATGTGAACGTATGATTACCCTACCTATTCTCGCGCCTACCTGCTTTCACCTGGTTATAACTTGCATATGTTTTTAGCACAGTTCAATTACACGTATCTTATCGACTTCTTTTTTTTTGCCATTGTCATGTAGTTTGATTCTTAAATTCCTATTCAATGAAAAAAAAAAGAGTTAAAGCGATCCTTATAAAAGCGAACAGATATACCAGAGGTACGTACCCATCGGGACCTATAGAACAGAAAGGTTTGACGTAAAAACAACTTAAGCTGGAAATCACGTCATAGTTCACAATCGATCTGATTCTTTTGCCAAGCAAAAAAGACGCCGTAAAGTGAGTATCTCATTCAATATAGCTTGAGACTAGTTGACGAGCTGCTGGGGACTCGAGTCTCCCTGGTCACTGAAACATCTCTACAACGTATCTTCGCAACGTCTCCTGGAATCTAACCGATTCTCCGGGGAGTTGCGGGAGAATCAAACATGTTCAATTGTGTTCCAATTTACAGCTACAAAAGTAGTCTTGGAAACGTTTCCGCGACGTATCCTTAGTCGAAGCCATGTTACGGGGCGTACTAATGTGATGCAGGGTTCATCAGTATTTCATTGTGGTAATTACTGCTTGGTTTCTTCACAGCGAAAACCTGTCCGGCATATCCGGTCCCAAACAACGCCATCAGGTCGGGATGCACTCAAGATCCACCTAACACAGAGACATATGGCACCCAGTGCATATTATACTGTCCCTATGGCTACGAGGGAGTGGGAGACAATTTGCCAAGATGCCAGGCAGATGGGACGTGGACCAGCCAAGATTTCTCCTGTAATGGTGGGTAGCTTAGTACCATGCACTTCCAAACGCCCAACTGATATCCCTTCTATTAATCATCTTTGTTGTTGATGTTCTTGTTTAAATCGAAAATCTCAACAACACTTATCATTACTCAGAAATTTCACAATTTTGTCATGTGCACGGGTCATCTTCAAACAACAGCAAACAAACATTATTTTAATTTCAATGTCAGAGGCGGACAGGTAATAACACTTTTTATCTCATGTGAGATGAGTCAAAAATCTAGTTGTGAACTCTTTTCAACATGTATTTTGTTTTCAATCGGGGCAACTGAGAATATCAAACAAAATAATTATTTCATGGTCAAGAACAATGCGGAGAAATAACTAATTACAAGGACTGCAGAGTAATAACTTACTAGAGGGCAATTGAGGATGACATGTGGGATAATTCATCGGTTGTACAATGAGCTAAGAAAGGGAAAACAACAAAAATACCATTGTGTTAAACACGGTAAAGGTCAATATAAAAATGCAAATTTATGACAAGTGAGTGGAACTGTCATTATTCTCACCAAAACCAACAGCAACATCTTGCAATAAACTTGTGCCTCCAATGGGTGGCACGGTCGTGCCGGCAGACTGTATGTCCAGTCCAGTCTTCGGTCAGCAGTGCGTAGTGTCATGTGACAGGAGTGGTTACCATCTCCAGCCCTCAAACTTTGCTGTGTTGGAATGTCAGGGGAATGGCCAATGGACACCGGGTGACCTCTCACAGGTCACGTGCACAGGTAAATGGAAAACCATATATTCTAATGAATTCCCAACAGCAGGTTGATCAATCTTTGTTAAATTGCTTGGGATAGGTCCAATACTCGTTGCAGTAGACCTTAACTCTATAATGTGCCACTGTCGAAACCCCCTGTGCGCCACGTTATTCTGAGACACCAACGATGTCATGCTTTGAGAAAACATTTTGTATTTCAAATATAATTATGTTACTTCTATAGACTTTTATTCAGCTGGACATATAATGAGTAAAATTGTAGAGAAAATGCCCAGCTTCGCTGTGATGTAACGTGTTTGACAAATCTGAGATTGCTTTTCTTTCAAATGACTGGCATAGCTAAATTACTGTAAAAAGCATGATTATTGCACACATAACAGTGACAGAAACATAAAACGCAAGCTATATGTGAGATGAACAAAAGGGGGAGAAACGCTTTCATTGTACTGCGGCATTTGGCGATTTATCGATCGCTTTGGGCGGGTTTGTGCGTTTGAGCAGAATATGCGAAGTTGGCACGCCGTCGACTGAGTCGGACGTGCGAACGTGCATATAAAGAGTTAACAAAGATTTAGAATTAATTAGAGAACGTATAGACTCTTAATATTTGTCATTATTTTTGTAGAAGGAGTTGATTAATTGAGCTCGTACTGAAAAAAAAATGTTAATGCTAAAGCATTAATGAATTCAGGTATTTATTTCAAAGATGCACTCATGCATTTATTACGTTTAAACACAAATTGTAACATACATCTACACATTAATGAATAGTAAATAAATCTTTGAAAATGATTTGCGTACGAAATGACCTGTTTTCATGAACAGAGTGGATTAATATCAGTGTAGAGTATGTCATATTCATATTTTAAAAATGGAGCTAATGCCCGCTGAATTAAATATAAAAAAGCAGATGCTTGTGGGGTTAGATCCCCAGAAAAGTAGTCGAAAAAAAAAAAAAAAACTTACGCACAAACACACACACTCCACACACGAGTACGTCAAGGCAAGCATGCACTTAAAAAAAAAATAATTCTATATTCGAATTTCGTTCAGTGCCTCAAAATTCACATTCACAAAAGCGAAACAAAGGCAACAAACACTGTACAGAGACATGTCAATCTTGCAGACTTTATGTTATGATTCATTTCATTAATGATATTTAAATGGGGGAAAATACCCCTGCACGCCTTGAACATAGGGTTTTCGAGTAGATAAGATGAGTGTTCCAGTTTAAAGCTACGGTCACAAAAGTTCGTACGAACGATGCGTTCGTACGAATGCCACTGTTCGTACGAATTCTGGAGTTCGTAGAAATTCGTAGATGGGGCACAGATTCTTATAAGGCCTTCTTACGAATTTCGTACGAACGTTGTTTAATTCGCAAGGACAACTTAGATCTTTTAGAGAAACGAAATGATTTATGGCCCTAGAATTCGTACGTTTTTCGTAAATATGCCTTGAGTTATTCTTTCGTCATCTTACGATTTCTTTTTGTCGTAAGATGGTCGTACGTGCAACTCACGGCACTCTCAAGTCATTCGTAAGAAGATTTACGATCTTTTGTATATTTTGTCGGGGTGTTTAAAAGATGCTGCCGTGTCCTGTCGAAAAATTCTGTAACAGTTGAAGGTTTTATACTTCAAGATGGCAGTAGTGCCAAGGAGACTACAACTGCAGCTGCATCTACAAGTAGAGGAGGATGAAGTTATTGCTCCAACTCTCCCCCTCTCGCTCCTTCCTCTTCATCTCCCTCTTTTCTTTTCTTCTACTTCCCTCTTTTCCATTTGATTGCCTTCCCTTTTGGTCCCATATTCAACAGAAATGCTTTCTGGTCGAACACCTAGAACAAAGTGTGGATTTGAACTCCGCACGTGTGGCTTTATACCCCTAAAACTCAACAGTTGCACATATATATTGTGTATCTACGCCTTACGAGTCCCTTACGAACGCCTTACAAACTCGAAGAGTTGTTCGTAAGAACGCCGTACGAATCTCCGTTCGTAAGGCATTCTTACGAAAGACGTAAGAGGCCTCTATGAACGACTTAAGGCGTTCTTACAATCATCGTAAGAATTTAAAGCTTCTAGAATTGTTTCTCGACCCTGCAAAATCTTGCGTAGTTCTCACGATGTTCGCACGACGTTCGTGCACCCGTCTTGCGAAGAGAGGGTTTCGTACGAATTAAAAAAAAAAAAATCTTGGACAAGACCATCGACCAGGCTACGAACTTACGAACGGTCTACGAACGGTCTACGAACTCTGGTTTCGTACGGCCTTCCTAAGAAGATCTTTCGAAATTGTCTAAAAATCGTTCGTACGGCGTTCGTAGCAGTTCGTAAAGGCATTTATGACCGAGCCTTAAGTTATCTTCAGTATAAAAATTAAAAAAACTAAAGAATCATAGAGTGTACACGACTAATGGATGTTTCATTAGATACTATTTCAACGTGACGGTTATAGCATTACTGAACAGCAAATTTTTTTTTTTTTATTACACCTTATTAGCCTGTGAGTCAAACTTTTTAAATGTTTAATTCATTAGTGACAGTTTTAGGATTGTTCTTTTTTTTGGGGGGGGGGCGATCTTCGTGAAAAAAAACAACAACAACATGAGAGTAGGGTCTTAGGTAAATGACAGAAAAATACAAGTTTGGTTCAGTGTGTTATCTAATATAACAAAGGAAAAGGAGGGGTCCTAAGTAATGGGTCTTACGTCGGAAATGTATTCGTAAGAAAACTCACAATGGAATTTTTTGCTTATGCCTGTCCAGAAACTTTCAGAACCACTCTAAGGCCCTCCCACTTTTACCTTAATGAGTCAGTTTGTAAAAAAGAATGTCCATGTCGATCGTGTCGAAGGCCTTATAGAAGTCCAGAAGAACAC